>NC_066838.1:26378607-26678607 GCF_001640805.2 Lates calcarifer | reverse complement strand
GCCTTCAGTAACAGCAGGAGTCACATCTTTTCAGGATATTTTCAATCACTGAGTATAACCAACGTCAGCAGGTTGTACTGATGTATTTCCACTGGCAGAGTCTGTGAATGCGGCAGTCTTTTCTGGATGTTTCTCCTGTGTGAGACTCACTTTATCATATCCAGAAAAAAATCCAGAAGCTAAGTAGCTCCCAGTGTACAGTCGCCTCTCACTGACAGCTGAGATGTATTAGCAGTTTTTTAGTTTTTGGATTTTACGGTGAGAAATGTCTCCGGCAGCTGCTGCTCCTGACGACATGGAAAACTCAGGAGCAGGAAAAAAGCAGCGTGCACTACCACAGGCAGCGGGCATGTCATGTTTCACTTCCATTCTGACACCGAGAATATAATATAAAATGCAGTTAATGGAAGTGTCTGTTTTCATGTGGTGAAATGTACAGTTAAAAAAACACTGGAGACTGTTGTGTTTGTTTTTCAGTCCTCGTCAGACTTTGGGATTATTGTTATGGGAATACAGATATTCACTTCCAAACATCACTATGGGGGGATGGGAGTCTCCACCTCCACCATTTTCTGACAATGCACAAGGCAGCGACAGCGATGTTTCCCCAGGCTGAATTATTCCCCTGAACGTGCTCACATGTAAAATGCAGATTAGAAACCTGGTTAATCTTATACACAGTCAGGAAAATGTGAAGCCTTCAGGAGAAATCTGAATGGGAAATCAAGTTCCTCTGAATCCCCGACCCAGAGCTACTCTGGGTCCTGGTGGCCTACAGGTTTGAATCACAGTGTCCTCAGTTACAGTCTGTGGAAAGCAGTAATACTAATGCATTCTGAGTCGCTAACGCTGCAGCACAGTGACTGTTAGCATCCTGTTAGCATCCCGTTAGCTAGCTAGCAGGAGGAGCGCTGATGCTAACGCAGCGCTGCTATTTATAACAGTTACAGTGTTAGGGGGCGGGGCTATGCTGACTGTTTCAGACTCGCTGCAGTAACACGGAGGTTACACTTGTTTTCAGAAAATATTTTCCAACATAAACAACAAACCTCTTTACACAGACGTTAATGTTGAACACCATTCCTCCACGAACAGTATAAATGACCTCCAAAAGTATAAAGAAGTAAATCAGCTGGCTGCAGGAAGCCGACTGTAACCCATTTAGTTAAGTAGTTAAACGCGCTGAATAAATCAGGATACTAGTGACAGCCTGTCAACATGACGGATGGGTGTCAGGGCGGTAACCAACTAAAGCAGGAGCAGGAGGAGGAGGAGGAGGAGCAGGAGGAGCAGGAGAAGGAGGAGGAGCGAGGAGACGATGAGAGGAGGAGGAGGAGGAGGAGGAGGAGGAGGTGACTGAAGGCACATTTACCATCTGTAATCAAAAGAACTCCATGTTGGACTGTCGCCTCCTCCACCCCTCCTCCTCCTCTCATTCTCCCCCTCCTCTCTTTCTCTCTCTCTTCAATTTCCTTCCTTCTGTTACAAAGCATGACCGGCATACTGATGGCGGGATTACGCACATGCACACGCATACGCACACACACACACACAATCTAGTGAGAGAAGTAATGACTTTCTGCCTTCTCTCTCAATTCGCTCCGAGCTGCCAATTCCCACTGGGTAGGCTGTGTGTGTGTGTGTGTGTGTGTGTGTGTGTGTGTGAGAAAGAAACAGAAAGAGCAAGAGACACGAGGGAGGTGATACAACATCTCCAATTAGCTGGGCTGGTGGTCTGTTTGGGGGGGGGGGTTCAGTGTGTGTGTGTGTGTGTGTGTGTGTGTGTGTGTGTGTGTTGCTGGATAATAAGACCACACAGTAGAGGTCCTCAGGCAGGTCAATGACCTGAACTTGAACCTGATCTCTAGACTCTCTGGTCCACCTCCAGGCCCAGGTCTCTGCTCTGTGGAGACAGACAGGGTCTGATAAACAGTCGGCCATGACGCCTGTTTTGTTTTGTGTGTTTTGTGTGTTTCTAAGCAGGTTTGCCTGATGGGACGTCTCAGTAACCTCACAGCCACGGTCGGAGCTCAGCACTGATCATCTGAACCATCATCTAGGAAAACCCCCGAGTCACACCTTAGTTTGTCAGTCAAATCATTCACTCGCTTTTTAGCTGCATCATCGTACGTAAAATAACAGAGGACAACAGAGATCGTCTCTGTTTCTGAAACAAACCGCACAGGAAGACTGTCTCCATCCACACACAGGTTTGTTTCAGCCTGTGACAAAAACCCTCTGACTGAAACTGTCGCATGTCACATTTTCCATGAGAATTAACAGGAATATATAGGAATTAACTGGGAATGTGCAGAAGTACAGGTTAGCCTGTAACAAGGAACTTCAGTTAAAATAAAATCTTATAGCATAATGTGGATTAAAACAACCAGATTGAATGGATTTAATTACATGTGAGCCCACAGACGACATCCAGTCGGCTCTGCTGGTATCACTGGGTGAATAGATTTAAGTTTAGTTATAACACCATGTTTCTATGTTCAATGAAAGAATCGATTAAAGTTCAACTCACAAAGAAATCAAAGTCAAAAATGTCTGTTTTTTTCCATCTGCTTCTAAAACTACATGTTTATGTTTTCAGATAGAGTTTGTATAAATTACGACTAAATATCACATTTAATTCAAATTTCTAACTCAATATTTCCAAAATTCCCTATCTTAACTTCCCATGGAAGGTTTCTGGAAACCAGGAGCTGGTTCATCCTCCTCTTCCTCGTTTGGGATTTCACTGTGCAGTTGTGGTGTCACTGAGAATATTTCCCATAATCCCTGGTTTATCAAAGAACACACACTGAAACATTCTTCATGGACGATAATTCATTTTAAAACTGAAACCTGGAATTCTGTCAGATCTCTTCTTGAATCTCATGACGTTGACGCTGACATCATCGTCAGCTGTTAACATTAATTAAAGTTTGAGTTAAAGTTTGAGTGGAGCTGTTTCACCATTAACATGATGATATCAGCTACAGCCGCTGACGTGACTCAAACCAGAGGAAGCAGCAGCTGCAGAGGAGAAGCTGCTGACGTCAGCCTCATGTTTCCTGCACCCGTCTTTGCTAATATCAAAAAAACCAAGAGACAGAAAAAGGTTCCATAAGAGATGAATTAGTTTAAGAGTTGATCTGATGTGGAACTGGATCCAACAGGGACCAGGTCAGAACCAAACCAGCTACTTAAAAAAACAACAGTTTCAACAGTTTCATAAACTGTCAGAGCTGTCACACACACACACACACACACACTTCCTCTGGTCAGATTCAGTCTGAACACACATCTCTGTGGTTGAACTTCCTGTCTGTGTGGTCAGACCAGTGGCCAATCATCTTCAAGCGACAGTGATCATCTGATCATGGTCTAAAGAAGAAAAAAACATCTGCAGGAAGAACAAACACTTTAACCTCCGACCTCAAAGAACGAGCTCCGGCTGCACCTGTGACGCCTGCGAGTCTCACCTGACTGCACGTCTTCAGTTTTCACATATTCTACAACACCTGCCCCCGAGCTGAGTCAGCCGTGAACCCTGCAGCTGATTCAGGCTCCGTCAGTAACAGCTTCACTCACTCGTCTTTTAGGGAAATGTTCTAAAACTGATCGCCATCAAGAGCAGGTTCACAGGAAGTGACACGCTTCCTGTCAGCTTCATTTGTTAAATCGACTGATTATCAACGAGTGACTGGGGGGGGTGGGGTGGGGGGGACAGAGAGAGAGGGAGAGGGGAGAGAGAGGGAGAGGGAGAGAGGGAGGGGGGGGAGACAGGGGGGGGGGGGGGAGAGAGAGGGAGGGAGGTGGAGAAAGAGATAGAGAGAGAGGGAGGGAGAGAGAGGGAGAGAGGGAGAGAGGAGAGAGTCAGAGAGAGAGAGAGGAGAGAGAGCAGAGAGAGAGAGAGGAGAGAGAGAGTCAGAGAGAGAGAGAGAGTCAGAGAGAGAGAGAGAGAGAGAGAGAGTGATCGGCATCTGAGAGAATCTCCAGTTTCCAGATTCTGCTGCTGTTTAGTATTGATGGATACTGCACTGACGCCTCCACACACACACGCAGACACACACACACGCACACGCACGCACGCACACACACACACACACACTGAGACGCCACCAGGTCAGATCGAGTGACAGCGGAGGAGGAGGAATTTTGGGAGGGTGGAGGAGGGTAAGTGATGGGGTCAGAATTTTAAGTGCTGAGAGAGTGTGTGTTACTGTGTGTGTGTGTGTGTGTGTGTTACTCTGTGTGTGTGTGTTACTGTGTGTGTGTGTTACTGTGTGTGTGTGTCTGTGTGTGTGTGTGTGTTTATTTTCCACCAGTAAAAATCCTCCAATTCTCATTTCATGCTTCAGTGAAAAGCTTCATCCTTGTTTCTTCCCCTCCTCCTCACCTCCTCCTCTCCTCATCTCCTTCTCTCTTTTTGTCTCCTTTTCCCTCCTCCTTCCTCATTTCCTAACCTCTCCTCATCTCATCACCTCTCCTTGATTCCTCTTCTCCTTCCCTAGACTCGCCTCCTCTATTTGTTTCCTCTCCTTATCTCCTTTCCTCTCCTCTCTTCACCAAACCTTATCAGTCTTTTAAATCCCTCCTCTCCTGCAGCTCATCCTGACACTTAAGCTTTAAATCCATCACCTTCAGTCATTTATCCTCTTGGTGTCAGTGGTCTCAGGTGTGTGTGTGTGTGTGTGTGTGTGTGTTGACACCTGACCTGAAAACATTCACTGATTCATTGAAGGACCGATCGATGTGTGAATCAGTGCTGGAGACAGGAGCTGTTGTAGGGACATGTGCTCTGACAGGTATCAGGTGCTTTGCAAGGTGAGGCGGTGAAAGTAGGGTGGAGAGTATTTTGGGATGGTGTCAGTCTCCGGTGACCGTGGCAACCGTCGTCTCGACCACCAACAGGTTTCCCCCACAGGACGCGAAAATCATCTGTGACCTTCATCGGAAACACACTTCACTTCCTCCTGCTGTCTGTCTGCACCCTGCTCCGTCAGTCTGAATCACTCTGCTCCATTTCTACTCAGCATGTCACAGCTAATGGAGCCCCGCGGACACACACACACACACACACACAATAACACACACTACACTCACACACACTCACACACAGACAGTGACCTAATCAGTACCTCTCCTGGAGACAGTGCTGGAGAGTTTAATTCTCCTTCTCGCTGTGTGTGTTTGCGTCCGGTGGGGCGTCATGAGATCATGTCTGACTGCTGCTGTTTTATTCAGCAGCTCTGTCTCTGAACTACACACCACACTCACTGATACCAGCTGCAGCTAAATAAACACAGTTAGACCCAAGCTGGGAACAGAGTATGAAATTATCAAAACCTACAAAAACTAGACGCTCCACACATTCTGCACCAAAACACTCTGCATCTGAGTCGGCTGCAACAGACCACGAGTGACAACAAATCATTCCTGAACTGAACATGCTTTGCTTACTTATACTACAATCTGTAGGAACATTATTCCTCCCAGCACCAGTCTGCACTGACTGGTCGAACAGAGCAGCACCAGCAACCACCATTTAAAACCAGTGGAGATCATTATCTATGGAAACAACAGCTTCTAACAGAACAGGCACAAACAGACCAACGCTGAGGTCCAGGCTTTACTCAGTGTATGTGTGAGTCCCCAGACCTGTATGGTTCAAAACCCCCTATAAGATTTTACCCACTGACCCAGACCAGAACAGACTCAGTCCAGTATGTCCAATATGTCTGACCATTTTGACAACAACAGAGATTTCTGCCCGTCACCATCAGCAACTTCCAAAACTGGAAAAACTGGAAAAACTGGAAAAACTGGAATATTGTTGTGATTGACACAAACGTCTGACGTGCAAAAATGTAACTGTACATATAATTTACCAAATTAAAAACATGGATTTACTGTGATGTTTCTCCTTAATAAGCAGAAACCTCCTCTCCTCTTCTTCTCTCTGATTAATAGCAGCAGTGGCTGTTGTTGTGGAAGTTTCACAGTAAAATAACTTATTACAAGCTGCAGTTAGTTTGGCTCCTCTGCTGCTGCAGAGACTGTCACTGTTTAAAGCTCTTCTATAAAGAATTTAGGTTCATTAAAACTAAACCTCTCCCTCTCTCTCCCTCTCCCGCCTTCCATCCTTCTCTCCGAATCTCTCTGAAGGTCAGCCGCTCCAAAGCGGCGGTCTATAACGATTACCAATTTCATCAATTCTGCTACAGCGAGGGAGGTTGAGGGGGAGGATGAGGGGGAGGGAGGGAGGCAAAGGCTTTATCGTGTAATTGCACAAGGAGGGTGAACACCAATCAGAGCGGTTCTAGGATAAATAAAAAACCAGCTAACTGACCTTCTGTCGAACTGAAACAAAGTGAAAAGGACAATTAAAGTGCGGGAGATTTATGAGGTGATTTATGAGGCACTGATGGAAAGTCACACTGCAAACACAGCGGAGAAAATACTGCGGCACGTTGGGCTCAGACAGAAGCGACTGGAAAGACAACCAATGGTCTACAGTGCAGTTAGCGCCCCCTACAGGCAACCATATGAAAATGCTGGACAGAGCAAACAACACCCTGGAGATAAGGATATAAAGTCTGTCCTGAGGTGGTGCTAGAGGAAAGACCACAGGGTCAGTAAATCCTCTGGAGATCAGGAGTGAAGATGTGATCATTAGAGTGAAAGTGGAACTCTCTCACTCGATCAAAGGTCAGCTGATTACTGACTGATGACTGATCTTCTGAGGAGCATGAATACAGCATACATCTCACTGCTGATGGACAGACCAACGTCTTTATCCTTAAACATAACACGTCCATTTACATCTGTGTTTTACTGCCACAGGCTCCTTCAGACGCACAACTGAAGCCTGAAACTCAAACTATTTGCTTCCATTGCAGCTCAACCAACACAACACACACATCTTATCCCGTCAATCACTTACGAAGGTTGACATTTATCTGAGTGTAGGAACTTTGTTGTTGACAATGAAAACAATGGAATGGTTATTTATGAAAAAAATACATGGAGGGCTCTCTTACAGCACTGAAAATGTTTTAGAAAAAGATTTTAAATGTGTCATAATCAAACAAAGACGCCGGTCACCTTCCATAACACGGTGTCAGTCATTTCTATGGAAACTAGCAAAGAGAGCCCAAAAAAAAAAAGAAGCCCAAACTGACTTTGGTCCAAAACTGAAATCTAAAACCTCTAAATTCCCATAAAAGATGTCGAGGACATGACTCTGTGTCCTCACAGGCAGTTACAGTTCTGGTTTGATGTAATGGAAATCTTAATGATTAGAACTCAAAGGTTGATCTGAACCTTTAAGGTTGAGACTGACTGACTGAGGAGGATCTGATGTTTTCACTGTCAGACAAGAAGAGGGAGTAGAAATAATGGAACACATTAAAAAATAGTGGAGTGGAAGCGAAGCAGCTCCACCAACACACACACACACCACACCACACACACACACACACACATACACTCATAACTGTATTAAAATCTTTATGACACGAATCCTGTTTTACATCTTACAGTGACCTGTACTAACACACACACACACACACACACAGTACACTGCCTCAGTAACTGTATTAAAATGCCTTTCTATGGAACACGAGAGTCCCTGCTGTTCTATACATCTGTACAAGTGACCCTGTTGACCTAACACACACACACACACACACACACACACACACACACACACACACACACACACACTCGCCTCACATGCCTCAGACCACTGGCTTTCTAAAAGAATCAGTATTAGAAAGAGAAGAACAAAGAGAAGAAAAGAAAAGAGCGACAATGTGAGAAAAAGTAAAAGTGACAAAAACGAAGTGAAGCAGAGACACAGAGAGAGAGAGACTGTAGAGACTGAGTGTGTGTGTGTGTGTGTGTGTGTGTGCGCCCTGCAGGTTCCAGCTTGTAACGAGTTCAAAGGTCACCCGGCTGCGTTGCCATGGTTTCAACCTTGGCCGAGCAGGATCAGCTGACTCTCTGTGATGATGTCACTGTGTGTGTTTTGCTCAGCAGCACTGCAGCAGCACCATCAGGACTTCCTCTGCGTCCCACACTGTTTCTACAACCTCCTCCACCCGCTACCTATTTCTGATAGTGCTTATTTAACATGAATGATCTTTGCAGAGGAGGAATCTCCTGTGATTTAAACACATTCATTCTTCATGCATAAGAAACAATAAGTGATAGTTGGTTACAGCCATCTTAAAGCTGGAGTGCTGGACTTTTACATATTAATGAACATTCAATCCCTCACTCTCTTCCAAACAAGTTCCTGCTGTGCTGATTGAATCTATCAGCAGCAGGCAAACACACACTCTCAGGGGTTTAAATCTGGTGTCTGTGTTTCTGATAGCGAGGCCTTTTACATCAACCAGCAATGACTGGTTTGCCAGAGCTGAAGACGGGAGAAACCTTGATGGAGAAGGAGTAGGCTACAGCAGCTGTGGAGGAAAACCCTAGAACGCATCTGAGAAACGTTCCTGATGTTCCAGATAAAACAGAAACTCGGCTAATGGCCTATCGATGTTTATTCTGGAGCGGGAAAACAGAAAACAGATGACAAGTCTTTTCCTGTTTTTCGTAGTGGAATAAGAAACTGGAAACAAAAAACAAGACGTTTTCCAATTTCAGTTTCGGAACAATGAAATCAGAAAACAAAGAAGGACTAGGATTTTTTTGTTTTGTTTATTTCTAACACAAGGAAAAAGAGAAATCAGTTAAAAGCTAAAAAACTGTCTGCTTCGTCATGTGTCAAAGTATTTTTGACAGGATCCCTGTAAGCTAGCACAGAACTTTTCTAACCTTAGCTAGCTATCTTCACGCAGGTGAAACAAAGGTGAAAACAAATGACCTTAGCTGGATATTTCTGTGCAGCATAGAAAAGAATTAACGACTGAAACAGTCGTGTTTCTTGCTCATCTGTTTATCATCCAATCGTTTGGTCGTTATGTTCACGGACCAAGTAATACAGCCTCACAAAAGAAAGCACAATGAGCACACATTGATAGTGTTTGTGTATTTACACTGACTGCCAGTAGGGGGAGACAAAAGTTCCACATCGCAGATTCAATGTGGAAAACAAGACGTGTATTTATCACTCCTTCATGCTAACCTGACAGCTTTCAGTTCAGACTTGAAACACACTGGAAAAAGTCCATCATGGTGTTTCCATAAAAGTGTCTCTGCTGTGATTCAGACATCAGACTGACATGTATAATTACCACCACATTTATGTAATGAGGTGAGGGTCTGAATGGAGGCTATAACTGGATGTTCTCATAAATATGTTGTGCAGAATATAAACACTGCACCTCCAAAGTCTGTAAGGAATCACAGAAAATGTCACAGCATCTCACTGATGTTTGGAACAAGAGCAACGTGATAAATTTAACTCAGTGATCATTTTAAATTCATCTCTGTAAAGCTTTCAGTCTGAGTCACATGTCGCACACCAGCTGATGAAATATGAAGAGACACAACGACAAGACTGGAAATACAGTCAGAGAGAAGAGAAGGTCGAAAGGTCAAAGAGGTCGAGAAGCAGCTTCAGGCAACAGTGTCATCACACACACACACACACACACACACACACACACAGTGTTTCGTGACAACAAGCCGTCTGTCCTGAAGCTGCTCCAGTTTTCTTTGACATTGTTGAAGAAACTAAAGAAGTTAAAATATCAGCAGACAGATTCTTAGGCCTCCAATGGTTCAGTGAAGAGGAGAAGAAAACCCCCAAACACACACACACACACACACACACACACACACACACACACACACACACAGTTAATCCCTACCTCTCATGTTCTGACACAACAAACGGCCATCAGTCAGACCACACACACACACATCAATAGGAAACCATCAATAAACAAAGCATCAATAAGTGCAGTTACATACCATAATTACAGCCCGTCAGCTGAAGAGACGTAACAGAAGAAGAGAAGATGCTGTGAAAACTGATCAATACCGTTATCCAACAGGGCTGCTCGACACCAGCCACTCATACGAACCGTCATTAAAGGCATCACCGTGAGATTTATTTCCCTGTGTCTCTACACACAGAGCGACACAGGAAACAGAGCAGCGATGGAGACAGTCATCTCCGCTGTTAGCAAAGACACTAAACTACTCATCAACCATAACAGATGCTGCAGGAGCTTCCTCCATCTCCGTCCAGTCTGATCATCACCTCACACAAGGTTCAACACAACAAACACTAGTTACAGCTTATTAACACACACACACACTGAGTGCACACATTGCTAGCTAGAGTTAATGTTAGCACAGTTCAACATTAGCAGTTTGGAGCAAAAAACCCACAAAATTTCTATTTACAAGACAAAAATGTAGTTTTTATCTTTAAGCTAAATGATTGTTCTGTCAAACTCGTTCACACTGAACCTGTAATGACCACTGAAGCCTCTAGAGGACGCTGTTGTTACGGCTTAGTCTTCTCATCATTTAAGTTCCATACATTTACTAACTTTACCGTTTTATATTAGAGATGTTTTTCTGGAGGATCTGCTTTTAAACAATCTTCTAAATAGAAATACATATTAGTTTACTGTAGTTTTACTTTAATAATTTTCATCTTCTGTTTTATGATAAGTTGACATTGAATTTTTTCCTGACAGCAGCAGAGAGAGTTTGAATTGTGTGTGTGTGTGTGTGTGTGTGTGTGTGTGTGTGTGTGTGTGTGAGTTAATGTTTGAAGAGTCAGGGTCAGAGAGTGTTTACATTCCAGCTGTGGCAAAGTACCCATCAGCCTAATTTACCCTTATGTGTGCAAGCGTGTGTGTGTGTGTGTGTGTGTGTGTGTGTGTGTGGGATAGCTGGTGGGAACACAGAGGCCAAATCGTAATAGTTTCTGTCAACAGAGTTCCTGCCAGCACTGACCACTGTAGCTCACACACACACACACACACACACACACAGACAGACACACCTGCAACACCAGCCGCTGTAACAGAGCAGAAGTCAGAGGTTTTAGACTCAGACCTGTTCCTCCAGCACAGCTCGGTCATACAGGTGTTTACAGGTGTTTACAGGTGTGATCACAGTAAATATGACAACTCAACTCAGACACCATGACATCATGAAACCTGACTGGACATGCAATGACTTAATGCTAACGTCAACATGCTAACATGCTCATAAGGACAATGCTAACAGACTAATGTTAATGTTTACCACATGTTAGCATGCTAACAGTGGCTGATTCTGAGGGGAATGTCAGTAGTTGTGGAGGTATTTGGTCAAAAACCAAAGTAGTGAACAAATGAAAATGTTGACCTGATGGTAGCTTTAGAGGAAAAATGTTCATCTTATCTGATTTATCTTCTGGGGACCATGAAAATCTGTATTAAATTTTACGACAATCCATCCAGTTTGAGCACGAGAGCACGTTCTTGACATTTTACAAAACCACAAAACAAAACAACTGAAGCTCAACTATTCACATATGAGCTTTGTGGAACTTTTTAACCACATCCCATGGTCTTCCTCAGTGAATGAAAGTGGCTCAGAGGTCATGAAGAGGTCATCACCCCGGTCTTTGTTCTGGGGTTGACTGTACACTTTCCTCTACAGTGGTTTCACACGTACGACTTGTTACTGTGTGACTGAAGTTTCACTCTCAGGAATCAAAGTGATAACACGGCTTCCAACTTTAAGGAGCTGGTAAATATACTTTAGATTATTCTCTCAATCAATTCTGTGGAAATATTTCAGTCTGGACCAAAGACGACGAGTTTAAGTCGAGTTTGTGTTTGAACATAATAAGCTTCCTGCTTGCACCATTTTCATGCTCCCCTGCCAAGTTTCCTCTCTGTACCTTCACTGTCAGTTTCTCTAATTAAAAAAAAAATCATCCGAGAGGAAAAATGAACCAGAGCTGAAATAATGAATTACTTAGTGAATCATCACAACAAAATTAATTAGGCAAATATTTTAATAACTCACTCATGGTTTCAGAGGTGTCAATCTTTCACTGCTTTTCTTTGTTTTGTATCACAGTGAAAGTGAATCTCTTCAGGGTTATAGACATCTGAAGACGTCTCTATTCTTTTCTTTCCATTCATTTATCAACTGAATTCTGCTCATATAACAGAAGAACACACAACAAACCACAAACTGACGTCCTCTGATTTATCTAATAGTCTAATAGTGACCAAAACCTCATGGTGGCACATGAAAGAGATGTCCTAGGATCAGCAAAGTCTTTGCAGTTCATCCTGAGGGGAACATGAATCTGTGAACCAAACATCACGTCGATCCCTCAGATAGCTGTGCTGGAGTCACATGACTAACTGGTCCTGCTCACAGCTGATGGAGGTTAGCAAACACTGTTTGAGTGACAGCTCCTCTGCACCTCACTCTGTTTCCCTCTTTGTTTCTATTTGTCTCAACTCATTTCATGTGTGTATATTCCCACTGAGGCCCTTTGTTACTTAGGCAAAGTGCAACATAAAAAAAATCATTATTATAATAAAAACAGAGCTGGGTGGAACTGCTTCCCTCCCTCCCTCCCTTCCTCCCTCCCTCCCTCCCTCCCTTCCTCCCTCCTCCCTTCCTCCCTTCCCTTCATCCCCCTTTTCTTCTTTCTTTCCTTCCTCTCTCTCACTCTCTCTCCTGACTGACCTTAGTGTTGTGCAGCTAAAACACACTCCCACGTGTTCAGCAAGCAGGAAGCAATAAACACACACACACACACACACACATACACACACACACATACAGTAAAAGCCGCATGTGAAACACACACACATACACACACACACACACACACTGCTGCAAACAAGTGTGACAAGTGTAAGTACAACATGGCCTCAAAACTAATGCAAGGAGCACATCAGTAAAGTGGAGCAACACACACACACACACACACAGTAACAAAGCTGCTCTAACAGCTCTGACCACAGAAAGTGACACACACATTGAAGTAGAGCAGAACCGAAGAGTCTCACACACACACACACACACACACACACACACTTTAGCAAATCAGCCCATTATTGACTGAGCTGAGCGCAGCAGCAGAGACGTTCCTGCACCGGCGTAAAAACAACAGAAAACTAAAGTAGAACAGAGAGAGCGGTGTACCTGCTGCTGCTGCTGCTGCTGCTGCGTCTCCTCCCTCTGGACCTCCTCGCTGTCAGCAGGTGTTCTCCTCTCTGACCCCGGGGCAGCAGGAGGAGGAGGAGGAGGAGGATGAAGGCTCCAGCCACTCACACACTCATCTCCTCCACAAAACTGTTGCTGCTGCTCCTTTTAGCAAATCCACCAAACTTCTGCTCACACTGACATGTCTTCCTGCATGTGTGTGTGTGTGTGGAGAGAAAGGCTGAGTTTGTAGTGAAAAGGGAGGAGGAAGAAGTCTCTCTCTCAGTCTCTTTTTCTTGCTCTGTTCCAGCGCTATGACTTCCTAACACCCCTCCCTCCCCTCTCTCTCTGCCGCTGCCTGTGTCTAACGGCGTCCCAGAGTTCCTCGGTGCAGCCGCCGCCGAGCCGCTGCTGGTAAAGCCATCTGTTGCAACACGTCTGCCTGCCTCTCCACTTTCACTCTCCCTCCCTCCCTCCCTCCCTCTCTCTCTCTCTCTCTCTCTCTCTCTCTCAGGCCGGGGCGGGTTGTTAGCCTCGCTGTTGGCCAATGAGGAGGCTCAGAAATCCCTCTCCCTGACTGGAACAGGAGGAGCCAGCAGCAGAGAGGACAAAATGAAATAAATACAAGAGGGAGAGAGAAACACAGAGAGAGAGAGAGAGAGAGAGGGGAGGTGGCCAGAGAAGGAAAAAGACACAGGGAGAGAGACACAGACATTATGTGGCCAAAAGTATGTGGACAGATACTTTAGCGTTCCTTCAGATCTGCGTCAGAGACAGTCCATCATCCTTCAAGTCTTTTCTCTTTTCTCAAAAACCCAGTTTGAACGTTTTCCCTCTACCAGGGTTACCTGATGAGTTTATGTCCTGAGGTGGAGGGAGATGAGTTACCTGCACATACAGTCACAGCAGCTGTGACATCATCATCATCACCGTCAAAATGGCGGCCGCTGAGCTCCCTCTTCATCTCGGTGAAGAGGCAGTAGTCTGAGGTGAACAGGCCGGGTGTTTGGCTGATGTCTGAAGACAGAGCTGACTCTCCATGTTCAGTTAGTCCACACAGAAACACCACAAAGGTTATTAACTTTAAACTGAGAGTTAACGTGCAGCTAACCAGAGTCATCACCGACGTATTTAAGACTTGCAAATAGATAAATGAGCAACTTTTCCTAGTTATGATAATAAAACATCGCATGGTTGCAACTACGTTTCCTATGAAATGTATTTGCTGTTACAGGTTCGCTTTAAAGTGGAATACAGTTGATCATTCTTTATTCTGTCTCCTGCGAGTCCTCAAACTTTATCAAAGTGCACAGACCGGTTTCTTTTTCCTATAATACACAGAAAGACTAAAACCAACTGAGACCACGACAGCTGATCACATCGCTCCTGTTCTCAGATCTTCACACTGGCCTCCTGTTTGTGAGGACTCACTTTAAAATTCTGCTGGTTGTTTGTAAAGCACTGAATGATTCAGAGCCAAAACATATTTCTGAACTGCTGCTTGGTTATGAACCGTCCAGACCTCTCAGATGGTCTGGAACAGGTCTGCCCTGTCTACAGAGTCTGAACTGAACCTGGAGAGGCAGCGTTCAGGTTTCATGGACCACATATCTGAACACACTGCCAGAAAACCTCAGTTCTGCTCCAACTCTCACTTCAGTTAAATCAGGGCTTCTGTTTGCCACTGCATTTTCTTAAATCTAATTTAATTTGTGATCATTTATTCATATCTTTCCACTGCACTGCAATTTGTATTCTCCTGTTTTATATTTTATTCTATTTTAGCTTGATTTTCTTTTATTTTACTCTTAAATCAAATATTCAATTTTGTTTTTCTATATAGTCTTTATTCTTTTCTTTGTTCTTTATTCCTTCTGTGCCTTCCTACATGTGCACAGCAGTTGAGCAAGAATGTTAAAAAAAACCCAGCACCACTTGCAAGGCTGTCGTTGTAAATATTTTAAATATATGATGCTTATGCACAGCTAGTGACTGTCAGTACCCGATGATGATGATGAAGTACAGCGCAGCCACTTTAATAATTAGTTTCAGCAAAGGGCAGGGCTGAATTTCCACTCAGCAGTTCATCTACCTGTGCCGTGATATCCGCAGACAGATGGTTAGCTACCGTTAGCTACCTGGCTACATGGCTGCAACAGACTTCAGCTCGCTGTTCAGTCAAATCCCACAACTTCCCCTCATGTAATCAGAGGTGACAGCTCATCAGTAAACACAAATACAGAGAGAAGATCAGTCTGTTTTCAGTCTACCCCCCTAAGAGCTGTGATTGCAATCTGTGACTGGAAACATCTTCAGGTGCACAAACAGATTAACTGTTCACAGTTTGTGAGACTGTCTCGACTGAAAATAACTTTGTAATATGTTGTCTTTTCTCTCCTTCCTCTCATTAACCGTCAGTTTTTTACTGCACTCTCTACAAATGACAGAAAATGTCCCTCATTATTACTTAAAAGGAAAAGGAAATTTAACATTAGGAGCAGGCAACAAGGAAAGTTACATTTAATTGAACTAATTTGATTTATGCAGCTACAGTAAATGAACTTCACATATAAAATGACCACTAACATTCAAACACAGCCAGCACAGCTGATTTGGGGTTCAGTATCTCACCTAAGGGTACTTTAACATACAGACCAGAGGAACCAGAGATCGAACCAACAACCTTGTGGTTAGTGGACAACCCGATCTACTTCCTGAGCCACAGCCACCCCACCTGACCATGTGACGGGACTTAAAATAATCAGATGCCACAGGTGTGTTGATGTTTAAATGGTCTAATTTCTGCACTGTCCCTAAGATGGAGAGAAAAAAACATCTTTGACAAACTTTATGCAAGATTACTGCAAAATTACTCCCACATCTTTATACTTCCAAACATGATCATTTAAGTGCGATCACTGTGGTTTTCTGGATTTCCTGAGATATATAGTTGTGTGTCATCTGCATAACAATGGTTTTATGGTGACTGATAATGTTTCCCACGGGGTGCATGCTAGGAAAAATCTAATGGGGTCCAGAATAATTATAAAAAAATAATTATAAGAAAACAAAGTGCAGCACGGTGGTGCAGTGGTTAGCACTGTCGTGTCACAGCAAGGAGGTTCCGGGTTCGAGGTTGAGGTTTCTGTGTGGAGTTTGCATGTTCTCTCTGTGCCTGTGGGTACTCTGGCTTCCTCTCACAGTCCAAAGACATGTGCATTAGGTTAACTGATAACTCTTAAATTTCCCGTAGGTGTGAATGTGAGTGTGAGTGGTTGTTTGTCTGTATATGTTGGCACTGAGATGGACTGGCGATCCGTACAGGGTGTACCCCGCCTCTCGCCCAATGTCAGCTGGCCCCTGTGACCCTTAACGGATAAGTGGTATAGATAATGGACTGCTAATGATAAACACCAACATGGGAGCAAATAAAAAAGATAAACACTGACTGATCAGCTAGCTGCAGTGTTGGACCTGCTAACGCTCTCGTAGGAGCTAATCCCTGCAGGTTCAACATCTGCTGGACAGATTTAAATCCAGAAGATGTTGTTAGAGAGGCACATTAATGATGGTGCCGTTACTTGTTGCACTGTCACATGAGGAGGGAACGATTGGTTGTCCACATACTTTTGGCCGTGAAGTGCAAGGCCGAGCAAGATTTGGACTGAGAGAAGAAGAAGAAGAGCGGGATGAATAGGAGGGAAGAGAAAACAGAGAGGGAGGGAGGGATGAAGAGGAGGTGGAGTGCAGATTGTAATGGAGCTGTTGGCAGAGCTCCTGGTTGTTCATGGGTATTCATGTAGCTGGTGGCTTCAGTTAAATGGAGCGAACAGAGAGAGAGGGAGAGAGAGAGGAAAGGGGGGTGGGGGTGCTGAGTTTCAGCTGAACAAGAAGTCTGCTTATGCCCTTTCCAGTGAACACCATGCAAACACAGACCAGTTAAATGGTGAATTGGAATACATTAAATTAAATTAGACTGTAAGTGTGCTTCCAAATGTCAAAGAGGTTCCACATGTACAACAGGTTTATGAGTTCAGCAGGTAAAAGTTTCTGTTCAGACAGACTCAGGTTACAGAGTAAAGACAAGCAGACAGCAGAGTCTCTGACAGCAGAACAGCTGAGAGGACCTTTAAAACTCTATTGAACTATGAGAATACTCAACGTCACACATTTAAATACATATTCGTCGTTCAGATTTACTTCATTAACCAAGTCAAACCAGGGTTTAACTCTTTAGCTTCCAATGAGGAATCTATACCATTTCAGGTTGTGTTGTACAGCGTAGTCCGACATTCCCCAGTGGACAGATTATAGGTGTACATGATTGGGAAGCACAGCTAGCTTCAACAAGGCCAGGAGTGCAGAGAAAGTTATTTGGAAAGATTATATTTGACAGATGTATTGATCTTTTGGGAATTTCACCTAGAATCTGGTCAGTTTTGAGGCTGTGCATCAGTGTAGTATATCTAGTGTAGTATGTTTACGATGTGATCAATCAATCACCTGCTGAGCTGAATCACAGAGACTCATAGACACATAGTAACTGCACCATGTTTCCAGCTGGCAAACGTGTTCATGATTAGTTCACCAGCTACAGTACTTCACCTACTAGCCCCTCAAGTACTCACCAAGTTTCTAGTCTTATTGCCTTATAATATATGGAGTACAACCCTTAAGTGTTTAAAGCAAGGCAATGCATGCCTTTACGGATGGGTAGGCCACCAATTTAAATGATCATTTTGTCTGTTTTTCACCGTCCAGTCTTATGGACAGTGAAGAGGTTGGTCTGGCAGGTGTAAAGCCAGTTTTGTGAAAAGTTTGTTAGAAGACATATGAACTACTATTCGTGGATTCTGTATTTAAGTTACACAGCTTGCACGCTACCAATGTTAGCTAAATATGCTGTCGAAAAGTTAGCCAATTTGTTTTTATGCTAACTTCCTGTGGCACACTGTGCATACAATCTGTCTGTAAGTTTTCAGTGTGCTACAGTAAATTCAGGACAGAAAAAAATGGAAGGAGTTTCGCAAACATATCTGAGATCACAGAGCTATGTGGAAAGGTGTCAGGTGTTATGTTAGAGTTTAGGCTTAGGTTAGGTTCAGGGGAATGTACTGTGTCAGGGACGGTCCTCACAAGTGTATAAGTACAAACTGGTGTGTGTGTGTGCATAGCTCAGACCAACAGGACAGTAGAGGAATGGTACCATCTGGAAATATGCCCAAGTGACTGAAAACACAACACACACACACACACACACACACACACACACACACACACACAGCCCTCCCGGGTCTTTGAGCAGTAAAGCATCCTGGGAAAGCGCTTGTCCAGCTGCTGCAGCCTCGAGGCGTTTACAGCAAAAAAAAAAAACTGCACATTAAATCACAGACAGACTCACAGTTATTTACTCAGCAGTCTGTTTCCTCCACAGCTCAGCTCTTCTCTGACTAAACTACACTGATTCTCTACTGTAACACACACAAACAGGAATTCATTCAGGAACACCAGGAGCAGCCGTCGCTCCATTCAACACTTTGGTTTACTGCAGGGTGTTTGGACAACCACTGAACTGATTGCTCTCAGTTCACTGTTGACATTCTTCCCCACAGTAACAAAATAAACTCAGTCACCACTTTATTAGGTACACCTGTACAGTCTCCAACAGCTCTGTTTCAACATTTATCATTTACTATAATATTCAGTTTTTGGTGCCGTTGTCAGGAGTGTGTAAACTCAGTTACATGGGTATTACTGAGCTCATAGTTAAAGGAAGTGTTGTAATATTATAGTTTTTATCCTCCATATTTACATACATGAGAGTGTCAGAATATGAGGAACACCTCTGAATATAATTAAGTCCAGTGCATCACTACCTATGAGCTCATCTCTAAAATCATAATTGACCTATGACCTTTGCGCTGGACTGCAGCAGAATGTACAGGTGTACCTAATGAAGTGAACACTGAGTGTGAGCTGAGGGAAGGAGACTCCAGATGTTATTTGATACATAAAAGAAAAGAATGATGAGCGATACAGATGTTAACAAGTCTGAAGTTGTCTTTCTGCCTGGGCCACAACACTTATCAAACTCCTTGTAACACAATACATTACGTTCAAGACACACATGCATTATGTTTACATAAGTCAGGTCATGGTCTTCTACAGAGAGTTTTGCATTATGGGTTGTCTGCAGCTGTCCTTAATGTTGCTAGGCTGGCAAGTGCTCTCTTTAGATTTATTAAGATGGCACATGATTGCCAATGCAAAGTACTTAAAAGTACTTTGTTTTAGACAGGGCTGACTTTTCCTCTAGTGCCACAATCAGGTCAAGTGTTCAAGACATATCATCATCTAATGAACATTAATGAGTGTTCTGTAACAGCAATCTGCTCATTCTCGTCTGTGTTTTGTGGTCCGTGATTATTCACCACAAACACCCAAGAGACGTGTTCATTGACAGCAAAACTCATTACAGACTCCAGTATTGATGTCAAATCATGCAGCTTGTGAAAACCACAAACCACCACTCAGCTTGTCCAACCTGTCTGAGTCGTGCTGATGGTCGAAGAAACCAAACACCCCTTCACTATGTCACGCACATTTTTCAATCAAGTTGACACGTTTTCAGCCTGTCTGTGCACGTCTTTGCCTCAACTGGAATCACCTACACCCAATCTACACCCACTCACGTCTTTCTGTTGACTTTGCATGTAATCCTGCTACTTCAAACACCTTTAATGCATGATGATGACATTTTGGTAGATCTGTCCAACATGTTCGTCCAGAGGTATATGTCTCTATGTCTGACAACTCCAGGGTTAGATTGTCGAGACACTTGAATCTTACTGACTTTGGTGGTCCTCTGACTTTTCCCCTGTCACCATGAGATAGACATTTGTGGTTTTGAGGTAACTATTGGATGGCTGTAAAATTTGTTTCAGACATGTTCAACATGCTAACACCCTTAACTAAGATGGTGGACATGGCAAACATTTCATCTGCTTAACATATAACCTTAGTATTGTCACTGGGAGCATGTTAACATGCTGATGTTCAATGGTGCTTTGAGCTGAATGCTAAGTACAGGTTCCCAGAGCCACCGGCATGGCTGTAAGCTATGACATATCAGGCACAAAAAATACTGATCTACCAGTGCTATGGTTAAGATGTGGTTGGGTTTGGGTTAAAAATGGTTGATCAACGTTAAAGAACATTCGTGGTCTCAGTTAAAAGAAACCAATGTTGAGTGTTGGAAGGAAAGCTGCAGAAATTATATAAATGATTTTTAGTCACAGAACAAACCTGGAAATATCTGCATATTATCATTTATTCCCTATAGACATATTTTGCATTCCCAATATTTGGTGAATCTGGAACACTGTTTTCATGCAGGACACCAAGTGGACTTATGGAACCTGAGAGCCACCACCTAACATGAGCAAAATAAATCACAGGGCAGGTCCCAATCCAATACTTGAGCTTTTCAGTTTAGTTAGAAAACACAATTTGGACATAAATCCTGTTTACTGTGGAGTGTTGATTTTCTCTTTAGGCTCCCAGCGAGCCCTGGAGCTGTCAATACAATCGACAAAAAGACAAATGGCCCTGTGCTCCGGCCCCTAACAGCACTGCAGAGTCTGTTAAAATCACTGCTGTCGGCTTCAGTCCACAGAGCCCCTGAATCAGGTTTATCGGCAGAGCTTTGTGTTGTTTATACTGGTACAGCACTTGTACAGGAGACTGCAGAGACATCCTGACAGAAAGTATGAATATAAGCATTGACTGCCTCTGTAAATAAAGGCTAATGCTTCTGTGGGGTAAAGAGGTTTAAATAATGATCGTTATTGGAGCAGTGATCAGCCGACAGAGATGCTGGTCTGAAAAGGAAGGTTAGTGGTAACAGTTGGGTCATGTTTTCTGGCTTCATATTAATGCAGACACACTGTTACATTCAAGCTTTTAAAAAAGATCACAGCCTGAAAACTACAGGGTTTCCAAGTTACTTTTAAGAAAATCTCAATATTTCTGTACAATATTATCCCAATTACAGGTTACACTGCTACATAACACAAAATGCATTTCAAAATTCTTTCTGATAAATCACATTTTTGGGATGTAGGGTTGCTCTAAACTAGGGCTGGGCAACATCACCTAAAATCCAGAACCCATCCTGTCTCCGCCCCTCAGGTCGGACATCTGAAAGGTGTGTGGTGGAGGAGGGGGTTTCAGACACCATTTGGCAATCAGACATGCTCTTTGTTTGATGCTAAGCCTAAATAAAGACCTTGTCTAGCATTTAAAGTGTGCTGACAACAGTTTTACATGTGTCTATTGGGAAAATGTCCTGGGGGCTTTTTAGCTGCAAGAGGCTGCCAGGCAGCAGGGCTCTTTAACATATTCATGGTTCTTCATACGTTTGGGTGAATGACAGTATGTCCTGTGACATGATATAAATTAGTCTACCATCAGATCTTTCCTGGACGTTTGTTCTGCATTACCAGCCTTTTTAATATCTCTGGATGCTGAAGGTCATTTTGACCGTTTTATGTCATATTGTATGAATGAGACGAAGAACCTAGATCTGTTAAATTTATTGGATAAACCAAAAGCAGTCGTCATTTATTGGCTATTTCATCCAGTTTATAACATTTCTCACATATAATCTAATTCAGAGCAATTCATAAACAAGTTCTACAGGGATCAACCTCTAACAAGGGCAACGCAACTTGAAGCTCTCTGATTGGATGCTTCTTACAGCAGTGCACTCTGGGACTAATAGTCGACTTCTCCCCCAAGGCTGTTATGGACACACTGGTGCACATTTGCCTTTTATTGTTTGTACTGATGATTCAACCAGGTGAGCTTCACCACAGTCAGCTGCACAGTTAATCCATAATTTTCAGTGAGTATTTCATTTTAAAAAGTGTTTTTATGTGCTCCCTGCAGATGTGGATCATTGGCACAGAGAATAAGATACACACTGCTGTGTTTCACTGTCTGTTTCAGGGTCTCAAATCCATAAAACTGAACGTCCAGAATGAGAAAGATGATTCATCCAGAATGTTTATGTTCTCAGCTCAGGATGAAAAGTGTTGGTTAGCAGTCGTCTTACTGCAGAACGGCTGCAGCTGCTGCAACACAATGACGGGAAAGTACTGCAGATAGACATCTAAACACTGTGTGTGTGTGTCGGTGTGTGTGTGTGCATGTGCGTGCGTGTGTGTGTGTGTGTGTGGGTGAGAGAGAGAGATGGTGATGAATGAGTGTGCTACCCGCCCTGCAGGGTAATTCATTTCTCAACCTGAACAACACTTACTGTCAGACTGAACAGGATTAATAGAGGACCACAGCCTGCACACACACACACACACACACACACACACAAACACAAAAATGCACGTACGAGGCGACTGCAGCCACACCGTGTCATTCGAGACCCAAATGCCTGCGGTTTTGCAGGAAATGATGTCATCAGGCGTCGAGCGGTATGAGCCCTGACACCATGATGACATCACCCCTGGAGGACCAATGAGATCATGTGCTCACCCTCAGGCAGCAACAGACCTTTTGATACTGGGGGAAAAAGTAAATACAGATTTTAATTTGATGACAAGACTGAGAGTCACAGAATGTGATTTAAAGGGTCAGTTCACCCAAATTACCCTGGTGTCCGAGCCTTGGAGGTAGTTTAAAAAGTTTGTTTGGTAAAGTTTTGAGACATCCATCACGGTTATATATCTAAAATATCTAAAGGAGTCTAAAAATTACATTTTTTAAATTTGAAATCCAAAGTGAAGTCACATCTCACACACAAAGTTCTCTCAAGTCTTACATGGACAAACTTTCCTGGTTGAAATGTCTCAAAGTTGGACAGCTGCGTTAGAAGGACTCTAATGTCAACATGAGGTAGAGACGATAGCTGTCCAGGTGTAGAGGAAAAACAGCGAGATTCTTCCTTGAAAACATTAGTTTCATTCCCTCGTACATGTGTGACGCCGTTTGTTGTGTTCAAACACCACTTTTCAATTTGAATTCACACACTCTCATCACACGCAAAAGAAAGAAATATCCCGAAACGACTTCCTCTGCATCCTGTAGATAAACATGTTTTATTTTTCTTCTTCTGAGAAACAACTCTTGGCCTGACTCATTGTGGTAAATCACACATCTCTCTCCTCTCTATTTTTTCTCATGTGTCCATATGCATGTATTCTATTCTCAGTCTGTAATGAGTCATTAAGCAGAAAAAAAAAAAAAACAAGTAAGATATGATGCTTTTATTTCTCTTCACAGAGTTACGCTGCTTCAGTGGGATTCTGTGGAAAAACAAGGATTCCAACATCAGTAATCACGGATCAAAGCAGCACTGAGATTTGTTATATTTTCCTGGGAGAACAATTTGTGTCTCATTGACCCTCATTCAGAGTGACAACACTCAACAGATTTCTACTGCTGCTGGAAACGGGGTAGAGACAGTGATGTTTGAGTTAATGTAATTACCACTTTCTGACTTGTAATTATGACGGGGAAACTCACATGCTTCTAAGATCTCTGATAAATCTGATGTCTGGTTGTGCCTGCTAAAGAAAACTGATTGGGTCTCATGTCACCAAGAGTTCACCCACATTCTGCTGCTTATACGAAGTCGTATGATGTGTGCTCCCAGGTGCTCCCAGGCCAGATGAGGTATAGAGTCTCCTCTGTGTGTTCTGGGTCTACCCTGAGGTCTCAGACCAGTTGGACGTGCTTGGAAAACTTCCAGTGGAAGATGACCAGGAGGCATCCTGATCACCAAACCACCTCAACTGGCTTCCTGCAACATGAAGGAGCAGCAGCTCTACTCCGAGCTCCACCCCAGTGTCTGAGCTCCTCACCCTCTCTATCCATAAGGCTGAGCCCACACACTTTATGGAGGAAACTCATTTCATCTCAGTCTTTCAGTCACTATACCCAAAGCTGAGGGTTGGAGCGTGGATCTACTGGTAAATCGAAGGCTGTATCTTCTGGCTCAGTGAAGGACTTGAAGTATCTTAGGGTATCTTGGTGGACATGGTTCTGAGAAGGTCTATTCTCAGCACAGACTCTAAGACACATTCTCCACTAACTCTCTTTGTGCCACCTCATTTAAATGAACCTCACGATGTATTTGGACGCCTCCTCCCACCGAAGCACCGTACAGACATGGGCAAAGTGAACTTCCAGCCAAACTACCCCACATACCTGGGCAGTTATGTTCCTACACTCAGTCCAGAATACATGTCACCACACAGCTGAGCTGCAAGCTTCTATTTTAGAAAGATGAAAAGTACCTGGAAGAAATCACCACAGGCAGTTAAATGATGGTAAAAACGCTACTTAGAGGCTGATTATGTGTGAATGAGGTTTGTAGAAGGAATCTTAATTTCTCTGTTTATAATTATAAATAAATAGAAATATTTCTCTTCAGTATGCAAATGCACGGATGCACACAGGATAAAAAAATGATTTATCCAGGAGAGACGATCAGACTTTGATGAGAACTTGCAGGATATAATGGGATCTCTATTCATGCTTTAAAGCTTTAAGGGATTTTCAATTATTCTGCCTTCTTAATGTGGATGTGCAGGAAATGTTGATGCATAAACAAAGTCTCTGTGCATCGGCATCAGTGTGGAAATAGCTGTGTAGTATCTGGACAGCTGCTGTCAGATATTAAGTACTCCTGCTGCACACACACACACACACACACACACACACACACACAGCAGCAGCACAGCCTCTCTCTCTCCCACACACACCAACACACTTGACGACCCCCCAACCCGTCCGTCAGAGGAAGCTTGTTTCTATTCAATGAGCTGCAAATTAGACTGACCCTTTCCTACAACCCCCAGCCCACACTAACACACACACACACACACACACACACACACACACACACACACACACACAATCCCAGCATGCTCTGTGCCCTCTCTCTCTATCCGTCTTGGCACTTTTTCGCTCTTTCTTTTCACTTTGCCTCCTCTCTTTAGAGGCCCTGTCATGCCCTGAAACACAGAATGGCCATCAGTCAGACCACACACACACACACACACACACACACACACACACACACACACATAAACACAGCGCAGACAGACATGGGAAATGAGGGGGAGAGGGTCATTAACTCTACAAAAGAGGCAGAGAAGGCATCAGAATGGTTAAACTAGCAGCTGATGGATGAAGAGACGGACAGATGGGGGAAGACTGTAGGTGTGAAGGGAGGGATGGAGGGATGGAGGGATGATACACCGACTAGATCGATGGATGAGCAGATGGATGACAGATAGATGGGAGTTTAGGTGAAGGAGTAGCAGAATTGAGGATGTAGGTATCTGGGTCTACATGTGACTGAAAGATAACGTTAAACGTGATATTTTCATTTGGTTTCAGTGACAAAATTCAGGTGTCAATTAATGCATGAATACAAATGCTGTGAGGGCGGCTGCACCTGTTACATCATCGTCTTTATGCAAGATTCATAACATTTTTTCAATCTGATTTTCTTGCAGAATCAATTTCTGCAGTCACAGGACCGACAGATAATATGACTGTTTCACCATGAAGCAAACAAACACGTCTTGTACCTGGGCCTTATTTTCCCATGTGTTTAGGTGTAAACACCTTTGGGATCAGTGCAGTACTGGTCACTGCTGCAGTGTAATCTGAGTCTGTGTTACTGTGTGGTACTTTTACTTCAGTAAAGTATCTGATTACTTCTCCACCACTGAAAGTCCCACAGTAACACACACACACTGACAGGGGTCACCCCTCTCTGCAGTGTCTGTAGTTTTGACTGTGAATGAGAATGAAATCAAACGCTGCATTTTTCCATTCAAAGTCACATCAGCACCGTGTATCACGTCTGAATCACGACTGATGAGCAGCACATCAGAAACACTGAGCACAGACACCACGAAACATAAGAACATTAAGACTGAGCTGTGAAAAACCTGGTGGCCTGTTCCTGCTCTCTTTCCTTCTGACCTGAGGAATTTCTCGGTCAGTTCCTTCTTCGTACGTCTCACCTTGATAAAACTGAGCGCTCCCCCTCACAGTTTTATTTTCACAGGCCATCTGATGTGGCTGCGTAACATCAGTGTGTGTGGGGGCCTGTGTTGGTGGGGGTCGTGCTGTTTAAGGCAGCAGTCAGACAAGAACAGATGAATGTGCTTAAACACCAGACAGCGACAGCATCGCACAATGCTAAAGTTATCTTCCACCACAGCAATGTGGAGGTGAACAGCAGATACACAGCAGTCTAGCAGGAATATGCAGGGATGTGTATGTATGTGACTGTATTGTCCAAGTTTAATCAGTTCCTCAGGGGGTTTGTTTGTGTTCCCAAACTTTCAGTCTACGCAGTGATTCTGCCAAAAACTTATAGTCTCTGTGTGTGTGTGTGTGTGTGTGTGTGTGTTTTCAAACTTTTTTCTCTCTAAAGTTGCCTACAGCAGCTTTAACTTTAAAAACAGAGGGAGCAACACTGCCGACATCAGCTGGCTCCAAATCAGCTGTTACTAAGCAACAGCCAGCAGGCTCCGGACTGTACAGCTACTGTAGCTATAACAGGAAACTGTGTGTGTGTGTGTGTGTGTTATGCATAGATGTCCGTCCTCTGGGGGCCGGCAGCAGCAGAACAGAGAGAGACAGAGACAGAGCTGGGATGTATATCGGTAACCATGGCAACAGAGAGGTCCAATGTGTGTTTAAATAAATTCATAGTGAGAGGTTAATTAGCCCATCGGCAGGCTCTTCACAGCAGGACCGTCTGCTCTCACCCCGTTAAACACTGATACACACACACACACACACACACACACACAGATATATTAGTGACAGTTGGTGAGTGAAGTTAAATGCAGGAGAGTGGATGGTCTAATGGTTTATCAAACTCTCTCTCTCTCTCGTTATCTCCTCCTATAATCTGCTTCCCCTTCTCTCAGTTCTCTCTGCTGCAGCGTTACCACCGTAGATCAGGGTCTATCCTGAACAACACTAACATGTCTCACATCCTCGCTCTCTGCTGTGAATCCACAGGAAACCATGAGCTGGTTAAAGGATCAGTTTGACATTTTAGGATATGGTCTTCTGCACTTCCTGGTGGAGAGTTAATCAATACCACTCACACCTGTTCGATATGAAGCTACATCCAGCAGCTTATCTTAGCTTAGCACAAAGATAACAGGGAACAGCTCGATCCAGAGGAAACCCAATCCACCGACCAGCACCTCTCGAGTTCACTAATGAAAGGGAAGTGCACTGATTTTACATGTGTGCTTACAGGTCTCAGTGAGCACCACTGGGTCTGTGAAAGAAGTTGTGTAACAGTGTTTACTGTGCAGTGAGAGCAGCACATCAGCAGAGCAGAGGAACCTGGGGTGTTAGCTTATGTCTTCACATCGTAGACCGGCAGTAAAACTGCCTTAAAAACAAAAGACACAACATCAGTGAGATTTCCTCTCAGGCTGTAACGATCCAGTGATTCCATGATCAACGATGCCTGTATCTGCAGGTGTAGCCTGTAGCTATGATACAGGAAGACTGTGCCTTAGTTATTATTACTAAGTTCTAAAAATGTTTAGTTTGAGACTAGTTAAGAGAAAAATAGAAGAAAGGTTTACACAGTTTCTTTAATGTATACAAATAGGAACTGAATGTTTTTTCAGTTTTCAGTTATAGAACATGAAAAACTGAATCTGAATGTAGAATTTATCTTTTCATTAAGAGTTGTTCATTTAAATGTCAGGCTGACGCTCAGGAATCAAAAAGTCAAATGATATTTCAGTTGCTGTTTGTGATTGGATTTGAATGGATGTGAATCAGCAGATGATATGGTCTCATATCGATCGCTGAATCGAATCCAATCAAAATCATATCATAGCACATTGAACACGAAGAACAAGCAAATCTTCAACCAAAAACTAAAAAACTACGAAAGTTTGCTTCTCCTCCTCGATCTCCCCTTCTCTTAGTCTCATCTCCTCGTCTCCTCCCTCCTCTCTCACGTGTTCTTGTCTGTCCTCTCCTGTATCATATTTTCTCATCTCCTTCTTAATCCTCCTCCCCTCATACCTCCACCCCCCACTTCTCCTCTCTCTCCTCACTGGAAGGTCGGGGGTTGACAGGAAGCATCCATCACCCTGCACCCCCATTCAGTCCTCTATTCTCTTCACCACCTCTGATGGTGGGGTGTGCTGTCACCGCGACATTGTTGAGTGACAGGTGGTATCAGACACTGATGGACACACACACACACACACACACACACACACACACACACACCTCTCTCCTCGTTGTGTGCCTTGTGTTCAGATTTTCCAGTGATTTAAAACTTCTAAACTTCACTTTTATACCTTGGAACAAAACTGATGTAATCGTCGTTTTAACACAAGGACGACCAGATAGAAATGCTTAAAATATTCTGTCTCACACACACACACACACACACACAGATAAGAGTGACGAGAGATAAATCCAGCTGCTCAACACTCACTTAATTTGTCGCTGCAGTTACAAACAAGCTCAGACGTTCAGGCTCCGCAGGTTTCTACTGACGACACACAACAAAAATCCAAAATGAAAAACACTTAATGATGGTCAACGCAGTGGTGCAATAAAAAAGCAAACTCATTAGTGCTGAACATAAAGAGCTCCTGGTTCATCTGAAACACATTTCTACTGTCAGCAGATCCTGTTTTCAATCACTTTCTGCCTTCAGGACACTCGCTTACTGGCATCATTCAGTCTGGATCATTTCAGTAAAAAGAATTAAACAGTAATTTTGGGAAATTTTGGCCACAAATTTTGGGAAAATCGTCCACCTGCAGCAGCTCCATCACGTCTTTATCCTGCAGCTATCACCTGTTAGTGTGAATTATTAAGTTGGAAATATTCTTATTAAATTATTCAGTTCTCTTAATGATATTCATGTTTACTGGTACAGCAACCAAAACAATTCCTGCACGTCAAATTCAGGAACTAAAAGACCCCATTCCCAGGAACCTGGGATCCCTTTCAAAGCTTCATTTGCATTTTGAACAGAGCTTTAAGATCAGAATATGGTCAGATGATCAAACTGTGTCCATGACTTTCTGTAACTGACTGATCTTGAGGAAAATCACTTTTTTTCTCGGTAAGCCTCGTCTCGTCCTCGTCTTCAGGTGCCTCCTCCTCTGAAACCTCTGCAGCTTCTAACTGAGATCCATGTTGACTGTAGATTCCAGAGGACGAGAGCTGGAGCTCCTTCAGCTGATGACAGAGATCCTGGTGTGTCCTCTCTGCTGTCTGAGTCTGATCTGTGAGGACAAGCCTCCTGCTGCTCCTACAACCCTGCTCAACACCTGCTGTTATATTTAGAGAATGTTAGTGCTGCTTCGTGTATTACTGCTACCATTCTATTACTGATTTACATTGTTTACATGGAATCTGCATCATGCTACATTCTCCTGTCCCTACTCTCTACCCCCGTCTCACCCCCGTCCCCCGTCCCTCTCTTTCGGATGGCTGTCCACCCTGAGTCTGGTTCTGCTCGAGGTTTCTGCCTCTTAAAAGATTTTCCTTGCCCTCGTCGCCACTGGCAGCATAGAAATAAAACTGAACTGAATTAAACTGAATATGTCCTGACAGCAAAGGTTTCAAACCAAACTTTGTCCACACAACCACAGAAAGACACACTCATACACACACACACATTCAGGTTGTCAAAAATAACAGGCGGTTCACAACAAACTGGTGGAGTGGATTTGTGGTTTTCCTTGTGTGTGTGTGTGTGTGTGTGTGTGAGACGGGGTAATTAGCAGCTGTGCGGTTTGAAGCCAACGAGTCTCGGTGTCAGAAACAGCTCCTGGGAAATATCATCAGTGTTAATGGAGGGAGGGAGAGAAGAGCTTTGAGCCACTTCTCGCCCACTTTCAGTTCATGTAAGTGTACGTAGACAGACGTGTGTTTGTCAACGTGGTTGTGATGGGGATGGTTTCTCTTTTCTTTTTCTTTGTTTTTATTGTGCGAACAAACACTAATCCTCTCAGATATTGGCTGATACATCATACATCCCTATTTATTGTTTCAGATATGAAACATTTCCTGCTGCACGACGACACTGGAGCTGCTGGAAATAAGTGAACAAGACATGACTTCATCCTGGTTGTAACACTTCGCCTCAGGAGGAAGAACCACTCAGCGGAGGACTGGATGAAGACTGCATGTCCTGTTTTAGCTGAAGGAAGCAGACTGAGTCAGTTCAGCTGAAAAACCCTGCAGGATCCAGGTCTTCATTACCACACAGATCTGCTCTGTGTGTGTGTGTCCAGACAGCCTCCTATCAGATCTCTATCAGGTTATTGATGACCAGGATGCTGTGATCAATACCCAGAGAGGTCACCTCTCTCCTCCGTCACCTCTAGCTCTCTACTTTCTCACTCTCTCCTCCCTCGTTCGCTGATATCGTCTCCATCTCTTCGTCTAAATTTACCGTATCTCCTTCCTGCCTTTTCCATTCATCTGTCGCTCCCCCCGTTTCCTCTGCTCTGTCTGGAATTTTATTATTTTATTTGTTCATTTCAGTCATGTGCCTTTTATTAACCTTAATTCCCATTAGTTCTCCCTCTCGCACACACTCAGAGTCAGTGGTCAGTGCAGACAGTGCTTCAGTGTTTGTCTCCCATTAAACAGATTCCAGTCTGATTACAGACTGGAAGACAGACAATAAAACTCTTCACTGCCTCATCTCCTCTTCTTCTTCTTCTACCCTGTTTTTCATCATGACAGCAGGGTGGCTCTGTAGAGGCTGACGTCAGTCTGTCTGTCCAACACTTTGGTCCAAAGTCAAATATTTTTTCACAGTCCCCAGATGACTCCTACTGCCTGTGCTGATGCTCTGACTTTTCATTTAGCGTCGCTAAGCTTCATGTAAAAGCTGATCAGAGCCAACATGAAGTGGATGAGGGGAATTATTTTGTCTCTTGTCTTGAGGATGTGACGGTTCAGGAGCTTCCTTCCAGATGTTGAAGCATCTACTACCCCACAACAAACTTCAGAATCACCACCTCCGCCAAGCAGTCAAGTGACAGGAAGTATGATCACAATCTCCCCTTCTGTTCCTGAGTTAGGGCGCTGAATAACGGCCAGAAAAGTAAAAACATCAAGGTGAAGCCTTTAAGACATCATTTTATCAGACATTTGTGTTTCAGACAATTTTGTCATAATAACGAGTGAATTCTTGAGTTATGGTGACCAAGTGTCCAAGTGAACGTTTGTCATATTGGAAGATGTGATATAAGATCAGTGTTGATTTTCTCCTAAAGCTTAAACGTCATAAAAATGGAATCATGACAGTAGCAGTGTCACTCTCCTTTTTTTCCTAAAGAGACGTTCCTCTATAAAACTCTGAGTCATAGTAAATGGGCCAAAACACATTAAAAAACAGAACATCAGTGTGGTTGTTTAAGTGTCACTCTCTGCTGTGAGAGAGAGCAGACAGCCTCCTGCTCCAGCCTCTGTTCTTCCTCTCTGACACACAATTGAATCCTTCACAACATCCTCCTCCTCTTCTTCCTCTCATCGACTCTCTTGTTGCTCTGAGAGAAAAAGAGTCACTGTCTTCCAGTCTCTCTCATGACAGAAACCAGACACAGCCTCTGTCACACACACACACACACACACACACACACACAGTTTGCCTAGCTGCCACCAGCTCCGGTCGTCCTGCCCTGGTCTCGAGGACTGTGTCTCTGCTGAACTGTGGATTAATCTGCATCTGGTTGAGGTTTTTGTTATAAATAGTATCTGAGGTTCCAGACATAATCGGACTGTTTTTAATCCTCGGTCGCTCTTTTACCCGGAAGCACAACAGCAAACATAAAACATCTGGAGTTCAGTGAATGCATCTATATTTTACCGTTCATCAGAGCCGGTACCGTGGATCAGCCTCCATCCTTCTGTTCACCCATCTGGAGTGGGACTGTCTAATTATCTGTACATTACAGAGGTTCCCAGAAAATTGTTGCTTGATGTTAATGTGACCTGCAGCTCTTTACCAGCAACAAACAGCAGTTTGAAACATCCGACCTCAACAAACCTTCACTGAGCTGAGGTACTGACAGCAGCCAGCGAAAGACTCAAGACGACTTCTGCAGCTTTTTGCAGATGATGTTTTAACACCATCAGACCATGACCTTCAGTGCACACTGGCAGCAGCTTGCAGCTGAGTGTGAAGTGGTGGAAATGAGAATTAGCACTTCCCTAACTTATTCTGGCCATTGCACTCAGCTGGAAAACACAAGTCAAAAACAGCACTCATGCCTGTCAGGACAGGACCTCCCAGCTCAAACTCGAGACAAGTCCAGACTACGTCATGAACCGTCCCAAACCCTACACCAGTTTTCAAATATGCTTAATTTCATAGCCACAACCAAGATTCACTTAGAGATCAGTCTGAGATGGACGGAGAGGAGTATCCAATCAGAGAATCAGTTCAGATCCTGTGAGTCGCTCATCAGGCTCCATCACTGGCCAGATGTAAACAAACTGGACGTCACTTTCATTGACTATTGTGATTCTTTGCTCCTGTCACAGATCTCTCCAACTACATTAATCTTATAATCAATGGTTGAGATCAGTTGTGTAGTTTTGCCACCCTCACATCCAAAAATAGATTTTTCAGGGTGGCTGGACACACGTTTGGAGTCTGTGAGCTCAGATCGCCAAAAGGAGTTATGAGTAGAACTGCTGTATTCTGACTCACATCCCACATCTCTGGTTTGTTCAAAGATTCAAATACAGGAGATCTGGTGTTGTGCCAGTTGATGGCCCCCCGTTGGAGAAGCAATCAATGAACCAAAGTTTGTAGACAGGATGAAGAATGTGGTCTTCCTACACAGCTAGGTAGTGACGCACACAGGTAGATGAAATGTTTATAGCTGTACAGGCTGCTGCAAGTCGACTTACTGAAGTAAACTCTATTACATTGATATATTTCTTACACTCCAAGCAACCACAGCTGCAGCCTCTGTGTCAACTGACAATGAGGTTGATGGGATGGATACAACACTTGTTACTGGTTGGTAAAACACTACAAAATACCACTCCACCCCAACAGAAATCGACATGAACATGATGTCAAAGTGAATGAATGAAGGGAAACAAAATGGCAGTGCTTATATTTAGTTAGTAAGTGTTGTGAGGACATGTGCCATGACACTATATTTCAATGTCAAAGTTTTAGACACTAAATGAACTCAAACAGATTTTTAGTACAGCACCACAAACTACATCGTCCAAAATGACCATTTACTGTACCTGAGTCAACAATTTAAAATCTTCATGAAGAAGGATTTAGTGCAGGACTGCATTAGACTGCATTAGTTTTAGCTGGGTGCAACTAACAAACTGCCAACTGAGTGTACATCCGTGGTAAGCCAACATTACTGGCTCTCCGATGTGCTCGGGAATCTCTAGAAATGATCACAGCAGCTCAATATTCAGACATGAACATACACTAATAGTAGGTCAGTTCCTGAATATTGTTAACGTTGTGTTTGCTACAAAAAAATAAGACAAACATTGTTTTCTTTTAAGACAAACCATGATTTCAACAAGCTGAAAATTCAACAAAATACCCTTCTAACAGGTTGGACTGAGCGGCTCTGTGTTTCATAAGAGACTGGCACAGAGGATGGGAGAAGGTGACGGAGAGATGAGTGTTATGTGGGTGGGTGATAATGTGATGGGGGGCTGTTACACAGAAGTGATAACACCACCTGTCAGTTTTAAGTGTTGTTGTTCTATGGCAGAGTTGTTGTTGTTGGCGATGTGTTAAGGCTCGTGTAGCAGCCTGTTGACTCCTGACCCTGGAAATGTGACCCGGGTCACCCAGCAGGAGGATTTAAACCCTACGTTCAGGATTATGGATTATCCATCTGTCAGAGATGCTGCAGGGATGTTCCTCAACAGCCAACAACAAGGTCACCTCAATGACCTCAACAGGAGACGATGGCAGAGAGGAGCAGAACTACACACATAAACACATCTGATGATTGTTTACAGGGTGGAACAATTCATCAGTGAATGGGAAGTGTGATTAAATTAAGACTAAATTAATGCTGTACATTTGAGATGTTTGAGATTTGAGATCTAAAACTGAGAATCAAACCTGGTTAGTATCCAGGTCTTTAAGACTGAACCTTGACATCACTGAGAACCAAGGCTATATTTTTGCTGTATTTCATGCAAAGCATTGCCTGCCCTCTTCCAGGTGTAAACAGTGTACCTACTTGCAAAATGTGACACGAATGGATGCAGAGGATTGGTACAAACAGAGAGAAACTTCTCAATAAATCACATTTCAAAATCACTAAATCTGGACCTGACAGGAGTCCAGAGTTTTGTCCAGCAAAATTGGTAGAACATCTGCCTGCAGAAGTCTTTAAGATGATCTTGAACTGGACTAACATGTCCTCTTTCAGGGAAACAGAGTTGGAGAATTCGGGGGGGAACACTTATGTTCAGGCACAGTGCCGCTGCTTCCTCCATTTGCATGCTAATAGCTCATGATTAAAATGTTAACAGATATACTGGTATAATGTTCACTTTCTTAATGCAGGCACTGGTCACTAACCAAAGTATTGAGGTGATGCTGGGAGTGTGATCACTAGTACAAACTGGGGACCATTTTCCCATGCCACATCTCCTGCCTTATTTCCTGTCAGCCCTAAACTGCCACTATCACATAAAGCTAAAAACAGATACGTAACTAAATGGCACTGTTGGAAGTTGCTCTAAAAAGTCAGAGGATCACAAGTCATTAAGTCTAACTGACACAAGGTTTAGATAGATAGTATTTTCTGATTTATTTTAAGTTGTAGATTGAACGTGAATATGTCTTGAGATTGTGTGAGCACAGACCTTATTTCAGGCGTTTAAGCAAATTCAAAAAACCCACTGATTTTGAGACAAGGGACCAACCTATTTTCGGGTTTTAGGACTCATTCCTCCAACACTCTATTAGAATTAAAATTAGAACCCATTTCGGTCTGCAATCAAAAACATGTCTGTATGAAATTTCATGCAAATTTATCCAATACTTTGAGGCATTTAAGGCTGACAGAACAACTCTGCCATCCCTGCAGACACACTGCTTAGTTACTGAGAAGGTAAAAGTGTGTGAAGCTGAAGCAGAGAAAGGCACTGCTCAGTATGTAAAATAAGGTGAGTGAAGTTAGTTTCTAAACTATGAGTCATTGCTCTGACTGGTGTGTGAATGTGTCCACACAGACTGACCTCATTAGAGAAAACCTGGTTCTTCAGCTGCTCTTTACCCCAAACAGCAGAGACCTCCTGACTCCTGAACAGAGAGTTTAACAAGACATGGTAGCTCACTGTCAGACTGTGGGTGTCAGCTCTGAGAGAGGGAGGCGGGAGCTGACATCTGGAGGGGGGGGGGGGTTAAAGTGTGGGTTAGTGTGTCTGTGTTGTGATCCGATGTAGAACCTGTGTGTGTGGGTGGCAGCTAACTGACCGTGTGTCCATCAGTAGATCACTGGTTTGATCTCCTTCAGCAGTTGAGTCTGAGTGTAATGAAGCTCCATCAAACTGTCCAATATCTGACCTTTTTATCGGACGATCAGTCTGTTTGTGTGTGTGTGTGTGTGTGTGTCTCTGTGTGTGTAATGAGGCTTTGGGAAACTGTTGACTGTGTGACTCAGCCTGAACATTAGACTGGCGCTAATGGACCAGTTTAGACACGCATGAAGGAGCAACATCCCTCTCCCTGACTCTGTCTGACTCCCCTTCACACTTTCTGTCTCTCCCTGCAGCACTGAGTCTTTAACATGTTCATGGAGTTCACTGCATTGACCTCACAAATTTCAAACATTTCATTTCCATCAAAGCCAATGCACATCATGCTTTTTACAAGTTTACAGTTACTGTAAAGCACATGAACACCAACAGCCAAAGACTGGAAGAATTCACAACCTTTTGGTCGTAAGAATCAACAGTGTCTGAAATTAACTAATCACTGCAGTTTACCAAATAAAACAACCTAATTCGAAGCCACTTTTGAAAGGAGAGGAACTGACTTGGACCAGTAAACTCAGCTGATGACAGGTGTCTGAACAAAGAGAAAGTTTGGAGGTCAAATGATGCTACATCATCAAATGGCTGTGGGACAATGAGAAAATGGCATTTCTTATCAATCCATCTATAAGTCTTGTTTTAGCAGTGTTCATTTGTAGGCCACATAGTGTGGTCACTCAGGAAAATTTGAATGATAACTTCAGGACAAAGCTCTTACTTCATCAGTGAGCACATTTGTTCTACATTGCTTCTTGCTAATGTCTCAGTGCACTGAGAAAAACAACAACCTGTGTTACCACCACCAAGTCTTGGAGTACCTAAACCCCTCAGAAGCACCAGGGGAAAACCCCCGGTTGGCATGAGATACAGAGAGTGAACAGCAGCTGTTTAAGAGCCAAAGTAAATAAAAATCAAGCCTTAATCTCCTCAAACAAACAATTCTCTAATGACGGTGGGAAGGACTTAATTTCCCCAAAACTTGTCTTCTCTCGCAGGCCTGGCCATGTGACCAAGTTCACCAAGTTGACAGTGAGAAAGAAGACGCATGTTAATACTGTCAGAAAACAGATGTGGCTTCAAGAGAAAAATACACATGATCTTCATCACCTGACAAGTACATGGCCAAGACCAACGTGAGTGACAGAAAATCACACACTATTGACACCTAAAAGAAATCTTACCTGATCAATATCTTACATAAATGTTACTCAGAAGTCAGAATCCAGAATTTTCTGCTTATTGTTCAGTGCATAGAATTAAGAAGAGCTCAAATGCATAATAAGTCTATGGAGACAAAGGACTGGCCTGAATATACAAGTTCACTACTTTTGGAATGAAGAGACTACCAGTGTAACATGGTCTTGTACAGAGTGTTGCATTATGGGTTGTTTGTAGCCTTAATGTTCTTAGGTTAGCAAGTGTTTTTTTTCTGTTTAGTTAGTCAAGTTTAACGTTCAGCAGTTTCTGAAATGTGGAGTAACAAGTGAAAACAAGTTTATGTCCCCTGACGTCTTTACTGTAGAAATGAAACGTGGAGAAACTGTCAAACAGCCAAGACTCACAGCTGTTACAGATGATGAGCCCAAAGACGTCAGAAAAATACTGTGTTCAGAGAGAGGAATCGACTTGTGGATACACCCACTGAGAAAGGAACTGGTCTATAGACGTCTGGCTGTCGTCAAATGACTGTGGGAACATGAGAAAATCACATATCCTTTCATTATAAGTAAAGTTATTTTACAGTGAGGTCACTCAGCACACAGCAGTGGACACAGCTTTCTCTGCAGAGTTCAGTGAAGAAAGGGTCAGATTTTGATCAGCTTTATCTGATACATGATCAAATACAACATGACTGCACCAGCCTCATCAGCACTCGATTCAGTTCATTTCTAGTACATACAAAACGGTGAGAACTCAGAGATGCACAAAATCAAACTGGTGTTCAAGACAAATTAAACAGCTGTTAACCATAGCAACAGGAGAGTTGAACTGATTACAAATACGCTGACAGCCTTTGCTCCTCTGAAGACATGACAAGAGATGTACATATATGTATGTATAATATCTAGTGAGGCCTTAAATTGCATGAAAGTATGAATTACATAGTTTATTTTGGAGGTTTGATATAAATGTGATACAGATTTTAAACAATTACTAACAAATATAAGATAATCAGGATTGAGGTTTTGATGCAGGCTGTGTTGGTGCAAACCTGAGAGATAAAATCAGTGATCAGTATTTCAGTATCTGGATCTGCGTCGGCAACAGGTCTCCACAGGTAACAGGGTGTGTGTGTGTGTGTGTGTGTGTGTGTGTGTGTGTGTGTGTCAGTGAGGGTGGGCGGTTAAGTCCAGGTTCACCGACACTCCCTGAAACACAAACCAGTGTCTGCTGACTCACCTGAAGCCCACACACACCCTGCCCAGCTACACTCTGTGTGTTTGCCTGGTGTGTGCAGCTGCATGCTCATGTGAGCTCACCTGTCAAGACCCGACGCTGCAGCAGATTCTTTGGCTTTGCCACACAGAAGAAAAAATGTCAAATATGTACCTGGAGGTAGAAGAATATCTCCACTATTAAAGAGATTGAGAAGACTCGTGATCAGTGTCTCAAGCTTCACACGTTATAATCGTATAATGTTTTAAAATCTGTTAGCAAGAGTCGGTACTGGAACCATTTGGTGCCGTCATACCTGCACAGAGACCAAAACCTGCTCACCAAACATTTCTGACAAACTGAGCTGCAGCTGGAGACACTGCACAGAAGCACTGAACACATGAATTACTCTAGTTCCTGCATGTTAACTTTTTACAAATGGACTAAACAAACAAGTCTTACTCAGTGAGCTTGAACCGTCTGACTGAGTAACACACTGAACCACTAGAGACAGACGAGGCTGAAAATCCCAAGAAAACGCCAACTGTCGAGTGTCATTAGTGTATACCAAAACAAACATGGACGACAACCAGCTGCTCGTACCGTTGCTATGCAGAGACATTTGTGCTGAAAAGCGTGAGAAAGGAGGAGAAAAGCTGTGGGTTTGGTTGGGATTCTGGATGGAGATGTGGTTAGGACTGAGACAAACAAAGCTTAGTGAAGTCAGCGAACACCTGTCCAACAGACAACTGTCCACATCAAAGTATGTCCACTATGGATAGGATTCCTACAGAGACAGAGCTTTTTATCACAGAGTAAAATCCTTATATCTCTACCAGACTCTATTGACAAAAACAGGAATTTTACTGAGCAGAACACAGGAGCTGCTGGAATACCACCGCCTCCATCTGTTAGTTTTACTTCAGTAAAGGATCTGAATACTTCTTCCACCACTTAAAGTCTCACAGTAACAGAAGCTAACTAACCAGTTGAGACATGGAAAATAAGGTCCAAAAATACAGGTGTTTTTCCACAGAAAGAGAGTATGCATATTTCCAAAAATGTAAAATTACTTCTTAACCTTTAGAAAATACAAACGTCCCACCCGTACGACTCTTTGGTCGTTGGCAGTGAAACTTGGTGTGTTTTTGTCTGTAGCAGACTCAAGTCTTCACACAACCCTGACAGATTATACACTGTTTGACAGCTCGAAGCCTCCTGATTCTATCTGTACAAAGAATTTTATAATCCTCATATCACTGCAGCAGCTGCTTTACATTTTGTAGCAGGTTTGCACACACAACAGAAAAGTTGCTCTAATAGGTTTAGTTATGGGCTGTGACTGACTGAAACCAGTAAACTTTTTATTTTGGGTTACAGGCTAAGCATCTTTTAGGATTCATTTCATGATTAAAGGCTGCACAAAAGTGTTGAAATCCTTTCTAAACACAGCTGAAATAACACTGCAGTCATGGTGACTTGTTTTACTTCCACCTACAACCATCCACTGCTGACTGGAGCATTTGAAACTGAAACGTTATCTTACACTGCCTCTTTTAGGCTGATTCTGAAGAATGGCGCACCCTCTTATTAAAATTGAATGAACTAATAGCAACGTTTGGAACAACACAAATCAACAGTGCTTTCTGCAGCATTACACATATTACCACAGTCTACTGCAATAACTGAGCCTTAATCATTTCATCAGTAAATACGGCCCCCGGAGCTCAAACTGTGTTACTGAGAGCCAAATCACCATCATAACATCTGCAACAAACATTGCAAAATGAGACCATCTGAGGTCTGTTTACACCACGACCTCTCTGTCTGTCTACCGGTCTGTCTACCTGTGTGCTCACTGCTCTGTCTGACTCTTGCAATGAGGCAGTTTTCACCAGTCATTCAATAATAGATGAAGGTCTTTTCTTCTAAAGCCAGAACCTGAAGAGGCTGAAATGGACCAACACGGCAGGAGGGAGTATCACACACACACTCACTCACACACACACACACACACACACACACACACACACACACACTCCTCAGAGTCAGCAGTAATGGCTCCCTCAGGGAACAAGCCTTATCAATATCCCAGTGGATGCAGGAGAGGAGGAGAGAGAGGATCAAAGGTTGAACAATTAAAGCTGCGATCTGAACTCCAGACAAAAACAAAAGTAACACACTCCACTGATCTGTCTACAACTGTGTGTCTGTCCTGACTGCATATGAAGTACAACACAGGTGGACTGGAACTGAGCTCAGATCATCTAATGCAGGACTCAGATACACGGCACGATTAGCTACCACACGATTCAAAGGTAAAACTCAAAACTACGTCCACGATCTCTGTCCAGGCGACTGGTTTAGCTACTAAAACTACTGACACACCTGAAAAATCTAAAAATAAATATATAATAAAATAAAATGTAGCTGCTAGCAAAGACACGAAGGTCAGCAACGCTTGGAATTTGTTGCATCCATGTCACATTCACCACTGGTAGTCGAGGCTGAAATGGGTCACATGATCGGAGCATGATGAATCGGGTAAGGATAAGTCATGGCTGATAAAACCCAAGCAGGAAGTGAACGTGGGCATCTGCGTCTTCTGTTTCTGCCACAACGCCAGAGTTTTCAAACTAAAACAGGGTCAGCAGTTTTCCAAACGTCTCAGTTTTAGAGGTTTCCAGAGTAGTGAAGACACGAGATGTGGAACAACAGTGATGTGTTTCAAAACTACAATGTATGCGTGCGGATGTAAGCTTAGACTTGATGCACGTATCAGAGCAGGTGGTGGAGCTGGTTCTCCGGTCAGTGACAATAAACTGCTGCAGAAGAAGACACAGTGAGATGATGTCACTGGCTCCAGTCAAAGATACAGTGATGGAAAACACCTGGTGACAGTTCACTCATGGTTAAATTCACCCTCTCTGAGTTGTGCATTTGAGTCCATTCTGAGCTGAAACAGAAAAGCCATGATTCATGTACATGATCAATTTATTCACCTAGTCTGTTTCCATCGTGGTTAATATCCACACATGTACCCAGAGCCTCTCCATGAGAGGAACTCTCACACAGACTGACAGGGTGAAAACAATACCAGCCATGCTGTCGCAGCTCGTAAATCTGATTTCTCAGGATTGTTCTTGGCTGTTTAACTGATGAGTCACTTTGTTTTTACAGTAAAGGTGTGAAGAGACACTTCTGACTTTCACTTGATTTTCTTCTCACAAAGTCACATAAACTACCATTAACTATTCACCCTAACAGTCAATGACGTTGTATATGGTATCACTGTAATCCTTAACCATCATAGCGTATGAGAGGACATAACCTTTTCTGTACTATCATGCTTGGTTATGTCAGCAAGGGGCCCAACCTGCACTAAAGTGTACCAAGATTGATGCTTTAATGAAAAAGTAAACATGTCACCTGGACTGAGGGAATATGCTTGTTTGGTACAGACTGGGCGATAAAACAAGAACGATAATTATCACAATATAATTTTTCCTCGATTGACATATAAGACGTGCTCGATAACAACATCAATAGAACAAATACAAATCTGACTTAATGTTGGTTAGTTCATTCTACCATTTTCTCTCTGTCTCATCTCTCTCGTTCTCCCTCTTTGGCAAATTTATAATGTTGCAGCAGCAGATAAGAAAACAATCCAGTTGGATATCCAAGCTTATTTCCTCCTGAAACTACACTGAACTAGTTGTTTGTTTTATTTACCATATATACTGATATTAGAATATATCTAGGTGAAAATTTCAGACTAGGGTTTTAAGTGTTTCTGGTCCTGACTGAGCCTTAACTACGTGTCAGAGCACTTCAAACCATTCAGCTTCAAAGGCCTCCATTAGAAGTCAGCTTCAAATATTAATAACTGCAGCCAGCCTGCTTGCTCTTTAATCAATACCTCTGACTCACTCACACACACACACACACCGACGCATAGCAACATACCAACACAAACCACACACACATATACACAGCTGTTGTCTCGCCCTTGGTGGCAGCAAACATCGACGCAAACACCTCAAACTGGTTCGAAATCAGCATTTTTTCTTCCTATTTATACTCCCTGAAGGAAAAATGTCAGCACACCGTTTCTCCTCCGTCTCTCTGAGTCCTAACAGAATCAGTCCTGAGAAAACAAACTGCCTGTAGACACTGTACTGTCAGCTGAATTTGATGTGGCACAATGGGTGCAAATTCATGATTCAGCATGAGCTCTGTGCTGGTTTGTTAGTTTGCTGTTTAAGACTTTGAACGCCGTGTTCACAGCAGAGGACATGTTGTATTTATAGACCAGTGAAGTTGACAAAGTCCATTTTTCTCACTGTCAGATACAAGGAAACTTCTAACTTCTAACTTGATGAGTTAAAAATCTTGTTTTTCATGACCTCCCCTTTGCATGCTGTGATCATGCCTTTTTTTCTTTATTTTATGCCACTAATATACAAGGCTTATCACTGAAACCATCAAAGAAATGACAATGACAGATAGCAACATGGACACATCTGACATTTCTGTCACTTTCATCCATCTGTTTTTATACGAATAAATGGAAACAATTCTAACGATTCCTCAAAATGACTCTGATCAGATCAAATCGCTCTATTCTAATGTCATCTCTCCAACATCGTCGCTGTAATCTTCGCCCTCACCCCTCCGACCTCAACAGGTCACTTGTTTCTCAGATACCATAAGAGCGTACCAGCAGCAGGCGTTACCAGAGCTTTACTGTCATGGTAACAGTAATAAACACACTGTAAAAATGACAAATTTACCCTCTGACCTGTAGACAATTCAGCTTGTTAGAACAGGAAAGGAACAATAGCAGTGTCCTGGCAGTGCCACACCTGAATGGAGCTCAGCCATTATTAACTGACATTAACCGACCAACTCTCTGCTCTGTTGTTCTTGGGCTGGGCAGTAAATTCCTTTACAGATTTTTCTGCCAAACTAAATTGACTTTGGAAATTAGAATACAGGTTAGAGCAAGTCAATGAGTAAACACACAGTGACAAAATAAATGATGCCTATTTACAGAAGATTCAAAACAAGTACAAACTGTTCATGTCTGTTGCTGATTTTTATTTTACATCTTCTCATCAACAAACTCCAAAACTTCCTTTTTTTCTTTTTTTTTTTTTTTGGACCGTATGTGTGCTCATGCTCTATGCCATTAAAAAATAATAAGCTAAGTCCCAGACAGGGATCAAGTTTAGCTCTACACTAATGTAGTACTTTGAACTCCAGATGAACTCAAGCTTTTTTTAGAGTTTTCACATTAACCTTAACTTAACTGATCAATTTCTTCAAGAAAAGGTCGAGTGAAGGCCTTGGGCTGCTACTAATGAAGTGCCTGGATGATCCTCTAACAGCCTCTGAAATCCCCCTGCCAATGGTGAAATCAGTTCGTCGGTGCATCAACAATTTTTTAAACCTTCTAAAACCAATGACCTGATAACCACACCTACTTTACACAGTGGTTGGTCAGGTGTGTGGTGGACTTCTCTCTCAAACTCCTTTCCAGCTGGACCGCAACAGTAAGGCCAGCCCTAGATACGTGAATGTCCACAACTGACTGACTGACTGACCAACCAGCTGATTTGATGTGAACAGTTTCTATTACGTAATCAGGGAGTACGACTCATTTTTGTTTGCTCGATCTGATACTCAGCTCTAGTGTCAGAGTTCTGCCTGCCAAGAACCACATGCCTATCACAGGAGTGTGCAGTTTAAGCAGAAACTACCAGTTTTATTGGGATCTACAGCTACTGTCAGCAGCCCAGCAGGAGAGACACTCCGCGGTGCATTAGGATTTGATTGATCGATTGTATATTTGAGTGTCCTGGACCTCTGGTGCTCAGCTCATATGGGTTTACAAGGTATTTAACAATAACCTTAATGGCTACATGACAAATCAAAATGTACTCTTCCACATTGAATAACCCACTCAACATATCAGCCTCAGACAACCAAAACAAATCAGGGTTCTTCACACACAAGTCAGTATACTGAGAGCAATGAAATACAAAATGAAATCCATCCTAAAGAACCCTAAGATCACAATGGCTTTATATTTGACTCCATCAGTTGCCAGTGGTAAAGAACCAGTTCTTGATTGAGCACAAAGACCTTTGCAGTCTCTGTAACTCTGGTTCATCATTCTTCACACAACTACGTCACTTTTCAACTGAGAACACCACCATGAATGTATTCGAGGATAGACTGTCTCAAAATGTTCTCTGGTTATGATTTCTTAATATAGAGATTATTCAGCTGTCAAACATCTAAATTGCTTTACTAATTTATTGCAGTCCTATTGTCAGCTAAGTGTAAGAAAATAAAATAATAAATGAATATTGGATCATAAAATGTAGTGAAGACATGAAAGGCAGATACTGAGAATGGTAGAATAATGCAGAGATATGATTAACCAGGTCTTGTAGGTTCCTATCATATCCCAGTCATGACTAAAACCAAACAGTCATAAAAAGAACACTGGTGTGAAGGTAAAAGTACTAACTGATTGTGTGTCCCCATTTACACTGGATCAAATAGTTATCTGATCAAAAATAAGGTCAATGCACCCTACAGGCATTCACGATGGACTGTAATCCTTCTGTTCAGATGTTCAAAAGGTGCAAGGCAATTGGAATCTCATTTATCTTAGTCTGGAGGTCCTTTTAGACCTACCTTGTTTGGCCCAGACCTTCAGACTTTTCTGTTTGGTCTGAACCAAAGTAGCAGGTATGAAAAGTGCCTCGAACCATGGTCCAGACCAAAGGACCAAAATTTAGTCCAACCAAAAGAGGTGAAAACACTTTTTTTGGATGGTTCAGACTTTCGGACCAATCACAGGAAGTTGAGGTTGTTACCCATTGAACAACAGAAGAAATATAAAATGCTGGAACTTCTATTTTCTGAGAGGATGAGAGAGAGAGGATACGAAATGTGTCAACCGTCTCATTACAAGTCAGTATCAAGTTCAGGGAGATGCAGCAAATGTAGGTGAGGACAACAGGATGTAGATGTGTCAGACAAAGTTCATGAATTTGTAGAATTGTAATGTGAAACCAAAACTAAGCGAATCAACTGTAACAAAAACATGAAGAGAGAGAGACTCACTGTTAAGAAGTAACAAATCCATGTCTGGTCTGGTCCTGGTTTAATTTATTTACCGTCACAGAAAATGTACTGATTACTGAAGTGGCTGCAGCAGTGAACATCTCTATACTTATTTAAGGTGAAGATGGAGCTGACATGCTCTGTAGTTGCAGTTAAAGTGGATTTTTTCAGAATGCAGTTCACCCACTACTTTACTGAAAGGTCTGAGCTTCTCTCTGTGCCCATAAGGTTGAGCCTTGTAGGCTCCAACAACAACAGCTGATAACTAATTTAAGCCAACATATACCACTCAGCACAAATCAGGACCAAACAGCAGCAGCAGCACTGGAGACGCAGACAGGTGTGAAATTATAGAATTGTAAGTCGACCAATTAATCTGTTTTATCTGTGTGGATATCAAAGACTCCAGGGCTGCTGCACAAGTAACAACACATGAGGAGAAATAAATTAACACCATGACTCACAATCAGATGAAATGCAGTCAGTGACTGTGGGTAATTACCATCCTGAGGACAGTGTCTTCCCAGAGCCAGGGCTTCTCTGAGAGGCTGCAGTCGGAGAAAAGTTGGATGTCAGAGGGAATGTGCGTGGGAGCGGTGGGACAGTGTTTTCATGAATGTTAATGGGCCTTAAATTCTGCCTCCCTCAGTACTGGTAGTGGTGGATCTGCATAAAGTGAGCAGCTCTGTGGGCGTTATCAGATTCAGGTTGTCTGATCAAAAGCAAGGAGCAGCTGTTCCTGGTTTATAATATGAACAGGAAGGACTGCGGGGTGTTACACCGTGAAACGCTAAACTCTCTGGAACTCACAGAGCAAAGTGCAACTTAAGTTTTCAACTGCATTTATACTTTTGGGTTCTTGGAAATAATCATTGGAGGAGGAAAAATAGGAATTTGAATGTTTCACTTAGAGATACAGGAGACAGGAGATATCTACATCACCATGTTCTTTATATTCCCTCCTCTGTCTGGTCAGTACATTCCAGTCACAACACAAGTACAGTTATATCATTTTATAATTATGATAAATTAAACCATATTAGTCCAAAATTAGTCCTAAGCTGTAAACAATACAATACTCACTGTGAGAGAAGTTTTGTTTCAAGCCAATCTCCTTTTGGTTTCAACACGCCTCCTCTTCAAATCCTGAAAATATAGTGGAAAAAAATAGTTATATTTATTTTTATATATTTATTTATATATTTCTGTATATTTCTATTTTTCTCTGCATATCTGTCTGTAACTAACTCAACTGTCAGCTTCTATTCAATGTCCACAGGAGCATGAATGTGTGCGTGTCGCATGACCCATAAGAATGAGATTAATACACAGGAAACGATCAACTGGTAACAACTTAATCTACTGTAAACACACACACACACACGTACATCACCAATTACGTCTGTATTGAACGGGGGAACAGGAGGATTTTTTACGCACGAGTGGCTCTGAGGAGAAAAATCAATATTTATCCAAATCCATCTGCTGCGTTTGGTACTGGGCAACATCAGAGGCTGCCAGTTTGACCCTGAACGCATCATGCTGCTGACACACAGCAGCACTGCAGATGGACAAAATCAATGCAGAGAATACAGCGGGCTGTGAGGAACATGTGTGTTAAAAACAGGCTGGTCATGTTCTCAGTCATCTCTGTCACATCATCTTAAACAATCATTAAAATAAGAAGACGATCAGGAAGAGTTAACACTCTGCTAAATCCAAACAGAATTGATTTTTCACCTTTATCTACATCTTCTATCAATCAATCAGTCAACAAACATCCAGACTGACTACAGCTGCTGTCCATGAAGGAGCCAAGGCTCCAGTCCTTTAATAACAGGCAGTTGAAGTAGTAAAAGTAGTACTGCAGTAGTACTGCAAAAGACAGAGTTCTTTGTTTCTTACACATTTCTCTCTTTGTGACATAGATCCTCTAATGTCTGTGACATAAACACTGAACATCATGACAGTTTCCTTCCATATGTTATTGAAGTAAGTGTGACTAGTTTCTGACTGTAACACTGATAACACTTCATCTTCTAGAGGGAAGCATTGTAACATGTGCAACAGAAATAACACAGCGTCTGAAGAGCTGTGATCTGTGTTTGATTAAAACTTTTCATATCGTTCAATTTGAATGAAAAGATCATTCCTCAGACAGGAGTTTCATTACTGCTGATGAAAACAGATGACATGACCTGAAACTGATTATTAGTATGTCCTGCAGGATAAAGTGGAGTTAATGGCCATGAGAACTTGTTGAATTGTGTGTAAACTGCCTGCAGAGAACAGATTAGCACTTCTGGTCCTGGTCACAAGTCAAAAGGTTTGAGAACAAAACACTGCACGTCGAAAAAAAAAAACAACAGCTCCCCCTCCCCCAAATATGCATCATCCCCCCGCTCTGACAACCTGTTGCCACGAGTTACCATCACATCCCATCAATCACTGCAGGGGGAAACAATGCTGTGATTGGTGGGCTGACAGACCGGGTCACCATGACAACACAAAGACCCGCTGATGACTCAATGGAGGACGGGGACGGAGCGAGGGAGCGAGGTTTAGCCTCCCGCGGGCTGCCATCGAGTCCCTCGCCGCCTTTATGTGTCGAAGTTTAGTTTTAAGAGGATTATCAGCTCTTTTCAACAGCTGCTAATAAGACTAATTGGACCAAGTGGGAAATGCTGAGGGAGGGAGGGAGGGGGGAGTAAAGGGAGAGGAAGAGGAGGGCGAGGAGTGGAAGATGGAGGACAGACAAAAAGAGAGACAGACGTGTCTGGGATTAATTCTACCTGAAGAAGCAGCTCTGTGAGGCTGTGCAGAGCTTCGCTTTGCAGGTGTAGTGTTCAACACCTTAGTTTAGCCTGTTAGCATGCTAACATTTGTTAAAAAAACACAAAGTACTGAGGATGATGGGAATGTTGAGGTCTGCAGGTCCAAAGTATTTATAACATTTTCAGCACTTTACTTTAGTAGTTTAGCAGAGGTCTCACTTTCAACTCTACACGTCTGATTAATCAAATAGTCGATCAGCAAAAAAATGAATCAGCAATCATTTTGATTAGCGACTAATCGTTTTAGTCATTTCCAAACAAGAATGTCAAACATCTCGGATTCTGATTCTCCAGCCGATGATCTTGTGCTTCTTCTGTCAGACCCACGTGGAACAGAGGGAACCATCATTTCCTCCTGATTAGCTCCAGTTAAGAACAAGAGGACGCCATGATTACTTAATGGCTTCCTCTAAAGTGAGAGTAAATTACAACCTGTTGAATTAATGAGGCGTTACTGAGGCTCCCCTGTGGAGTAATGTTACACTGACAAATACTGTGGTCGGCCGGTGACTCCTGCTGCTGCTGTTTGAAGGTTTCTGTAGTAATCATCAGCTGGAGAGCATGAATATTCAGACTAACATGTGACTGAGATATCCTGATTTAAAGACATGAGGTCCCCTAACAACCTGCTCCTCCATTTATTATTCCTTTAGACAACAGGAAGACAATATTTCATCCTTCAGACTGAGACTTAAAATAAGCTCCAGCCTCCTCCTCCATGTTAATCTTTTCTAGTCTGTCCTCAGTCTGGGTTTTCTTTCCATGATTTCCCCGGTCAAACAATATATTTCACTGCACAACCTTTTGAACTCTCTCTGCCTTTAGACGTCTGCTTTTCTACACATTTGTCCACATCTACATCTCAATGGACAGTGTCACTTTGTTCAAACACATCAAAGCTTCTTCTCTGGCCTTTAATCTTCAGCTGCACCCACGTCTTCCTCCAACCTTCCCTCTACTCTCCACCACAAAGAAAGTACCTGAAAACATTTTGACACTTTGTCTAAAGACTTCAAGGCTTTAGAAATCATTTAATTTAACTTGTAATGAGAGTGAGATACTAAGGAACAACAAGTTTCGGGGTTCATCCTCTGAGGAGCAACAATACTACACTCCACAGCTAACTGCCTTGTAGATAATGACATATAATGCACAAAGTCGACTTTCTACCTGAGGGTGACGCTAGAACAAGAGTCAAAAAACACACTGGCTAATCCTCTGGGGAGCTCGAATGTGCTCAGTGCATTTTATAACAAACAAACAGTTAGAGAGTGTCTTTTTTTCCTGATGGTGGAGCAAGACGAAATGTCAGATGGTCATCAGAGGGTTCGTCCCCTGGAGAACATGAGTATCCAATACTCATGTTACTCAAGCAAACCAGCCAATCAACTGTTTCTACCGATCAACCCACAACAACACAACAAGACCGCCAACAAACACATGCTTCACCTCACTGAAGACAGAGTCGAGTGAGGGATCTGGACATCTTGACTTTTCATACCAGGCCTTCAAAATAAAAGCGTTCAGCAGTCATGCACCTCTGATTTAAAGCAACAAATCTGTGTCCGGTCTCTGCAACTTGTTTATGTGTAATCTCATTCATATTATAACCTTGTCTTGTATGGACTGTTGGTCTGAAATAAAGTGCAGTGAATCGAATCAGACGAGGCGGGGATGATGGAGAGACGTCTCATCAGCAAACTCAATTACAACACAGACTAATCAGAGTTCAGGAAATCCAATTTACTGTGAAGTGACTCAGTCTCTGCTGAACAGAAGGACCAAACTGAGACAGAGCCAGAGGAGGAAACACTTCAGAGGAGTCTGAGAGAACAAAGACACCACTCAGCGACAGGAAGTGTGTTTCATAAACATGCATGGAGCTTCCTGCGTGACCTTTTCAAATGATCAATACGTTAAACAGCAGAGTTTTATCAGTTTCTCTGACAACGACAGAACCAATCAACAAGAGACGAGGAGGAAGAGGAGGAGGAAGGTTAGCAGAGAGAGAGAGGCTTGTTTTGAATAATGAATGAGTTGTTTACTGTCTAAAAGGTCTCAGGTCCACACACACACACACACACACACACACCTTCTCTTTTCACTCTAAATAGTGATGCAGAGCTACAATCTGTCTGAAAAACAACCATACAAATCATGACACCAACTAAAACACACACACACACACACAGAGACCAGCCTGTGTGTGTTTGCTCTGACACCAATAGTCATTGATGCGGTTTAGGATTATACAAAGACTTGTAGAGTTTGTCTCGTCTACCAGCTGAAGGCACAAAAAGACGGAGGCCCCCAGTGTGTGTGTGTGTGTGTGTGTGTGTGTGTGTGTGTGTGTGTGTGCAGATTTTATTAGTCTTGTCCCAATTAGTCTCACAGAGACACACACACACACATTTCCAAGCATGAAATCTCAGTCAGCTGTGCCTGGTGTTTCCTCTGGTTTTTATTCATGTAAATGATTTCTGCTCTTTCTGTCGACACAACACGCTCATTAATAATGGAAAACAAACCACGATCCATTAAAGGAGGCAACGCAGCTCCCTTCTTTTTTTCTCCTCACTGTGTTTTTCAGTTTTCAGCTCTGTCTGGAATAATCAGCTGCTCTTTGTTCACTACATTCACAGATTCCATCCTGGTCCTGGAACAGCGGACCTGAGACCTGCACCACGTTAGCGAGCTACCTTCAGGTTTACCTCTGGGTTCTCAGTCTTACCACGATGGTTCATGTCTTTAAATCACCATGGTAACTGATGCTGAACGGCTTCAGAGCCCAACTACTGACCAATCAGATCACTGGAAAACATCAGTCCTGACAGGAGGAAAAGAATCCACAACAAAGTGAGGAATAATAAAGATGTTTGTATGGCTCAGTGAATCGTTTTGTTCCAGTCTCTAATAAAACAATATATGATAATGGTTCAGGCTGATCTGATCAACCTTCATGAGGAGATACAGATACTGGTATATAAATAACTGCTGTCATGTTGGGAGCTTGGCTCTGATATGTTGCGTCGATGTTCAGGCTGCAGCCATAATGTGAGGGGGAGGCTGCTGAGCAACAAACAGACACCGACCTAACTTTGTCTTCAGCCGATCAAACTCAACCCGAGACTTTAAATAAGCCTCGGTTACAGCAGAGAGACATCAGAGTCTGACCTTCAGGTAAAACTGCTGCCCACAGACAGTAATTAACTGACACGGACTTTAAGTGATCAGAGCTGCAGGACCTGAGGTTCACGTTGATGAAAAGTTTTAGTGACTTTAAAGTTGGAAAATGGCCGAGTGTCTGACGCTAGAAATTCACTTCTCAAAAAAGTTCCGAGGCGAGCTGGAGCAGATTGAACCCTCAGCTTCTAAAGCTGCTCCGCTCATTAGCATCTCCGCTAACACACACACACACTCACAGCATGTATACACACATACACACCATCAGCTGTTTGACTCATTACCGTGTTAACTACCAGCCAGCGCACGAACACACACACACACACACACACACAAAGATTTTCTTTGTAATCATCGCACGCTACACAACAGGAGGCCTGGAACCCCAAGTGTGTGTGTGTGTGTGTGTGTGTGTGTGTGTGTGAGCCTGAGGTTTGATTAAAAAGCTCCTTTGTGGTTTTGAGATGCTAATCTTTCTATTATCAGCAGGATAAAAGGGAGTTTAGCTGCTTAAAGACAAACAAATGACTTCTGGCAGACACACACCATACATGGCTAATGAGCGCTTTGTGTGAGAGCCTCTGTGTGTGTGTGTGTGTGTGTGTGTGTGTGTGTGTAGATTCTTTTTTTTTTTTTTAGACAAACTGACAGAGAAACGTCTAAATCTGTCTCAGGCCTCACAGCTACACGAACACAACACCTGAAGAAGAAATCCCATCATGTCGGCGACAGGAAGCATTCATGACATCACCTCTCATGTCAGCTTACACTCAGAGGCCAACTGTGATGTCACTTTGCGAGCTGAAAGGCCCCATCAGTCCAAAGTCCTCACAGAAAATGAACTGGATCCAAAAGGCTTCCAGGAAGCTGGGTTCAGTCTCTGAGCAGCTGAGCCTCCGACGTGTTTAACGTCGTTGAAAATATCTAAAGCTGCACTGATCATTTTGTATGTTGACCATGGATCAAGTGAGTGTGTGTAATGTGTTATCACCCGCTCAGCTCTGTGGAGCGCTTCAGACTCTTTTAAAACCTGGTTTTGGTTTTGCAGCATTCAGCAGCTAAAGGGGCGGAGACTTCCCTCAGGAGGTGGAGGAGACCAAACGCTGATTCATCACCACTCCACATGACCATCGTGTCGCTCGGTAACTGCTGGATGTGGAAGAAGCAGCTGCTCAATCACATGTTCACCACAACAGCAAGATTCAGCTTGTTCCGCCTCCAAGAAGCTTTTCATTCAGCTTCCAGTTGCAAAATTTCATTTGCTTTTATTGAAAAATATTTGGTTCACTGACGTTAAATTCTCCTGCTTCAGCTTCAGGTCTGTGGTTCATCTTAACTTCACTGAGCAGCAGCGCCCTCTGTAGCTCCACCTTACCCATGATCCTCTTCTCAGGAAGTGCTGTGGCTGTTTCCTGGATCTCAGAGATGAACTCTGGTTTTTAACTGATCTCCAGTTCAGCTTCACTCTGAACTCTCTGGTCTGATTCCAGCAGTTTAAGCTGCTGACTCTCACTCAGTTAGAGGGAGATCCAACCTGAACAACCACAGCTACACAGAGACACAACAGGTGTTCAGGAGCAGAGAGAATGACAGAGGCTCCATTCTCTGTTACACTGAACCATCACTGTGACTAAAGCTGAGCTTCTATGTGAAACAGTCACATAATGTTGATTTAAACTGCTCTAATCGTATTAAGATGTGGTCCAGATCAGGCAGCAGCACTAAAAGCTTTTTAGTTAGGACAGATTGAGATGTGGTGGCTAAAGGCAGACATGGATAAAAAGCTGATTTTGCTGAGCACCTGTTCCCCTGAAGACGAGAGCAGAGAGGGAGGACGGAAAGACAGGAGGGCAAACGAGAGGAAGATAAAAGAGGTGAGAAAAGAGGAGAAAGAGATTTTTCTCTCTGTGTGCTCCACATGTGCAGCGTGGGAGTTTCGCTGCTTCCTATCTTCACACCTCCTGCCTCACACACACTGCTACTCATTATCATTATTAAACAAATGCATTCATTAGTTCTCCAGCTACAACTCAACAAATACTCCCACAAATAAAAGATGCACAAGAGGAGAGAGAGAGAGCGGTCTGTCGTCCTCAGCTTCTTCTAGGAGGAAAAGAAAAAGACTTTTGTTTGTTCCTGTTTCTGAGCCTTGATGAGATCCTACATGCTCCTCTCTCTCCCTGACTCTGCTCTCACAGGGGAAAAGATGAAACTCAAACCAAACCAGCCTGGGCCTGAGCTACAGAGCAGTTATTAGTTTGGGTGTGATAATGTTCACAGCACCTCTCTGCATTAACGTGCACTCAGCTCGACTGAAGGCGCTGATCAACCCTCTGACCTCAAACCTTTGTGCTGAACATTAAGTGTCAGTGCTGATGAGTTCAGTGACCTGTCACACTGATCACACGGTCAGGGTGATTCAGGCACTGAACGCATCGCGGCCCACTTCCTGTAACACTGTGTGGAGAGCGTGCACTGTAACATTATGTAACGAGAGTGTGCTGTTAGAGACTGAAACCACTCTGACTGTAACGCCCGCTCCATCCTACAGCCACTCCAACTGAAAGCATCACATTCCTCCTGCTGGTTATCTGTATGTAACCTACACAGGAGAGACGCCTACAGGGCGGGGACGACCTCTCACCTCCTGTTCAAAACCGCCACGATACCGAGGTGCTGATTCAGTTGGACTGGCTGCTCGCTCTGACAATTAGCCGTTAGCAGTTTGCACAAAGTTTAACTGTTACAGGTCAGCAGCACATGAGGATGTATTCACTGGGCGTGGGAATCCAGAGACTTTGATCAAACTACTGGTTCACACGAGAATCAGGATATTTAAGTTTTCACCTCCTCTCGTCTTCTGTTCTTCCTGAAGCACAAACAGAATCTAAATCAACAGTTTCCCTCTGCTTCCAGTCTTTGTGCTAAGCTAAGCTAAACATGTCCTGGACCTCTCTCTGTGCTCCTCAGATTAAACTGGTTTGTCATGATGATCAGCTGTTGGAGGTCAGAGGTCACGCTGTCTTCCATCCTCAGGAGCAGAGGGTTCACGGAGCTGAGGAGCTGGAATATGTTAATGTCCCTGAGGTGAACCGTCTCTGACTTTAGACGTCACACTCAGGTTCTCTCTCCAGCTCCTCTTTTCATCTCCCCTCACTTTCTTCTTCCTCTTCTCTCTCGGTTCTTTGCTCAGTTTCGGTTCAGTTCCCATCTGTCACCGTCTCTCTCTCATCCCTCTTGCCTGTGATTGGCTGGGAAGGATGCACGTCCACTTCAAAGACTAAAACAGCATCACTGTTCTGCAGGAGAGGAGGACGAGTGACAGGCGGAGGGAAAGACTGAACTACATCGTGAAAGGGTGAAAGGTAAGATGGAGGAGGGTGAGTCAGCGGTGGGTGAAAACATCACGAGCTGCAGGTCCACATCACCCACACGAGTTCAGACACGAGACCGACTTTAAAAAACAAATTCAACAGTGTGAGGCTTCAGAAAAGCAAGTGATGGATTCTGTTCAGCACTGAGCTCAGTTTACTGAGCAACAACACAACCTGAAGAAGACACAGCACCAGTCGCCTCAGAGAGGTCAGGGCTCGGTCCATAACAACACACTGATCAAAACACAGCTGCTGATTTCATGACCGTCTGAAATCTGTGTGTGATGGACGAGTGAATGAGACGGACCCCATCACTGACCTGAACCTGAAACCAGTTTTAACCTTAAACCAAGTCTTGACCCCACAAACCAGGGTAACACACACACACACACACACACACTGCAGTACACACTCAGAGAAGTGTGTGTGTGTGTTTAGTCGTTGACCACCAGGACCCATGTGTGTGTGTGTGTGTGTGTGAATACGCCTACTTACTTTTTACATAATCCAGTATGAATAAACATGAGATGATTTATGAATAAACATGGCCGACACACACCACACACACACACACACACACACACACACACAGAGCTGGGAACTCTCAGTGGTTGATGAATATTCATGCAGCAGCAGTCCTGTCGTTCGTTCTCACACTCCTTCGTTCTGGTTTCCTCTCCGTCAGACTGACAGCTCTCAGCCTGGATTGACACTCGTCCCGCTAAGCTTCCTCTTTCCTCTCCTTTAATTTTTCTTTCCCTCCATCAGTGAACTCCTGTCCTCCTCCCCCTCATCCTGTCACTCTTCTTTTCTGATCTACATCCTCCTCTCCTCCTTCCTCATCAGGTCATTCATCCTTCTTTCCTTTTCCTCATCCTCCTCTCCTCGTTCCCTGGTTCCTTTCCTCGTTCCTAAGGATGCTTTTCATTGTGCTAGTTATGCTTCCTTCCTTGTCCCTCCTTCAGTGAGGACACTGCAGTCCTCTAAATGAGTCTCAGAGGAGACGAGGGGTGAGGAGGGGGGAGATCAGGAGTAAGGAGCAAGCAGAGAGGAGATGAGGGGAGGGAATATGAGGAGTGAGGAGAGAGGGACGACATGAGACCACATGAGACCACATGAGACCACATGGCCTCCACAACATCAACTAAAACACGACGACAGCAGAAAAACCTCGAGGGAGAAAGAACAGGTCACATGACTAAAGTCTGCTTCCTCTCTCTGACAGGAGAGTCCAAAACCCTGAGAGGAAACCAGGACGAACCAACACAACCTGAGACCTGATCCTGAACTGCTTCACACACACAGAACCAGGAGGCTGCACCACAGGTGGACTGAGTCTTTAACATAAAGAGTCTGAACTGATCATGACACAGATCAAGTGAGAGGATACAGGATCAGCTACACCTGTCCCACAGTCCAACCAGCACACACACACACACGGTTTGACTCACGGTGCCTGAGGATGAAGCTGTTTGCAGGTGAACAGGTGAGTATCCAGGTGTAGCTTGTTGTTGACGTCTTTCAAACTGATTAACGTTCACGCGCCCCTGTAGCGTCACAGTCTCCACACCTGAGGAATCGCATTATTTACGTCACGTGGCGTCGAGTTTGACCCGCCAGTTTGACCCGGGTGTAATACCCTCCTGTCACCACGAGGGCTGAGAGTGTTTATGAGCGCTCGGACCGCAGGGGGCGCTGTTCATTCAGTCAAACCTGCAGGGAGATGGACACTGAAAGCAGCATTATCATCAGTGTATTATATGTACTGTAAATATTACTGTGTCTTCACAGTTCATTCTGAATATGAATCCAGCTGCATCACAATAAAACGGAACCTTCTTTTCAACATGGTTGTTTTTTTAAGCAGAAATGAAAAACAATATTTTAATAGAATATTTTTGGATGAAGTTTTTGAAGAAACTCCTGAGAACCTGTGGTGGAAACTGTCATTTTAGAAAGTAAACAGTGGGAAGGTAAAGAAAGAACCTGGCAGCTGCAGCTGAAAAAAAAACATATTTACATTTTTCAAATGTTTCAATAAAATTCATCTGAACGTCACATTAGAAAACATGAGGAGTTTGAACGATATGAAAAGGTTAAAAAAGATCAAAGCTGCAGTTTTCAGACCTTTACAACAGTGTGTTTGTTCACCGACCGTGACCTTTACCTGACCTTTACCTGACCTTTACCTGACCTTTACCTGTCTGACAGACACCTACAGATCAATTCACAGCTGGATTTAACTCCACATTCTGGTGATGGTTCTTATAGATCTGTCTGAGTGATTTTCCTGCTCCTGGAAAGGTTGGTTCTGTTTGTTTGTGGAACATAATGACACTAAAAAGAGTTTCAGGTCTGCACAGTGTTTTACTCTCATTTTCATCTGTGGCTCAGTTATTGATCAGATCCTACACAGTCTGAGGAGGAGAGGAGGAGGAGGAGGAAGAGGAGGGGGAGGAAGAGGAGGGGGAGGGGAGGAGGAGGGGAGGGGGAGGATGAGGAGGAGGAGGAGAGGGGGAGGATGAGGAGGAGGAGGAAGAGGGGGAGGAAGAGGAAGAGGAGGAGGAGGAGGAGGAGGAGGAGAGGAGGAGGAGGAGGAGGAAGAGGAGGAGGAAGAGGAGGAAGAGGAGGAGGAGGAAGAGGAGGAGGAGAGGAGGAGGAGGAGGAGGAGGAAGAGGAGGAGGAAGAGGAGGAGGAGGAAGAGGAGGGGGAGGAAGAGGAGGGGGAGGAGGAGGAGGAGGAGGAAGAGGAGGGGAGGAGGAGAGAGGAGGAGGAGGAAGAGGAGGGAGGAGGAAGAGGAGGAGGAGGAGGAGGAGGAGGGGAGGAGAGAGGAGGGAGGAGGAGGAGGAGGAGAGGAGGAGGAAGAGGAGGAGGAGGAGGAGAGGAGGAGGAGGAGGAGAGGAGGAGGAGGAGGAAGAGGATGAGGAGGAGGAGGAGGAAGAGGAGGAGGAGGATGGAGGAGGAGGAGGAAGAGGAGGGGAGGAAGAGGAGGGGGAGGATGAGGAGGAGGAGGAAGAGGAGGAAGAGGATGAGGAGGAGGAGGAGGAAGAGGAGGAGGAGGAGGAGGAGGAGGGGAGGATGAGGAGGAGGAGGAGGAAGAGGAGGAGGAGGTGAATCTGCTGAGAAGCAGCAGCTGGACGTCACAGCTGAAGACAAACAGCTGACAGTGAAATGTCCGATGAGACGTTCACTTCCTCTTCCTCTGGACGACGATCAGCTGACGTTGATCAGAAACTCGACACAGTTCAACTTGATGAGGAAACAGGATGAGCAGCTGAGCTCTGCCTGTTTGTCTCTGTCTGCAGGTGGACAGCGCCGCCCGGTGGCTGCACAGACTCACTACAGCTTCACCTGAGAGAGTGACCTCTGCAGATCCCAGGTCAGAGGACAGTGATGTGGTTTTGTGAATATTTTCTCTGCTCATCAATATTGAAGTTGAACATGAATGAAGCTTGATTTATTGTTACATGAAAATCAAACTGGATCTCTACAAAAATCAGTGTGTTTATGACTCAGTGTGTTTATGACTCAGTGTGGATCTGATCTCCTGTTTATCATTATTATTTGTGGCTGCTACTAATGATCATTTTCATTATTGATCTGATGGATCCAGTAAAGCTCTGAGTTACTTTCTGCTGCTGAAGAATAACAGGAGACGTCACTGATCTGAGTTCAGCTTTAATGACACAAACAGCCTCATGTATCAGCTCATCATCAATAAATTAACACCTCGTTAAAAAAGAAAATGAAAGGGAACGTTTTGTTTTCACGGTTTAAAGAAACAGGAAACGTCGAGCTGAGCGACAGGAGCCGAGAGGAGACAGATTCAGACGAAGACCGAAGACCAAGCTGCTGAACACGAGGACTCAGCTGACAGCACTTACTGCATCTACAGTCTGATGTTTGTGTCTCTGAGCTGCTGTCAAACATCAGCTGGACTCTGACCTGAACCAGTCTCATCTCTGCTCCCAGTAAAACCCGACCTCCTGCTTCACAGTCTAACAAACACTACGCTGCAGCAACACTGCCAATAACCAAGCTGTCTGACGCCTCAGGACAATAAAGTTTTCTACAAAGACGGAGCAGGACTCTGTTCAGCCACTCAGACCATCACAGGGCCGGTCCTGATAAAGGTCCTCACCTGAGTCAGCGTGGATCAGGTCTGATCAGGATCAGCCTCTCCAGGCTGACAGGTAAAAAAAAACCCACTACCCCAACACACCCAAACCTCTGTCACTGGTCCCACTGCATTGTGGGAAACGTAGAGAGAGCAGAATGTGTGGAGTTAGAGACGAAGCCTCTGGTTCTGCTGCGTCCGGAGACGTTGGGTCAGTGACTTCCTGTTCTGAAGCTTATTGCTGTGAATGTTTGAAGGTGTGTGACGGATCAAAGCAGAGGTGGAGGGGAACAAAACAAACACACACAAGACGTAAAACACAGACGCCGTCTGTCTAATACAACAACGTGATAAAAACAAAAAAAAATGAAAAGGCCGCGGCGCCCAGGCGTGTCACTTCCTCTCACTGTGATCACATGATGACAGGTGTGCAGCAGCCAATCAGAGAAGCCGTGGAGGGAGGTTAATGTTTTCACTCAGACGACGTCGCTGCAGCTGTTTCCTGTCGGTGGCGATCAGAGGCTGACATCTGACGGCACCTTCTTCTTCTTCTCTTCTTTTTCACTCATTTATTTTTCATTCTTTCACAGTCCCATCACCTCCCTCCCCCTCCTCCCTCCCCCTCCCCCTCCCTCTCTGTCCGTCTCTCAGGTGCGTCTCCTCTTCACTCCTCCTGGACTCGCCGGGTTGGAAGACGACAGCAGTTTCTCGGCCGCTCGACTCCTCTTCCTCTTCTCTGCCTCCTTCGCTCCTCCTCCTCCTCCTCCTCCTCCTCCTCCTTCACTCCCTCCCTTCTCCTTGTCTCGCTCTCTCTCTTTGTCCCGGCTGCTGCTCGTTCGCTCCGACATCTTCACCGAGGAGTTACTTCCTGAGGACGGAGGAAACAGAGACATGATCCCAGACACACACAACGTCTGCACATGAAAACGTCTAAAAATGAAATGAATATGCTGCTGAGTTGTGTTGGTACATCGTCCTAAATGTCTCGAGTTTCATTTGGTCGCCTGTTGATGGCGCTGTGGTTTGCAGAGGCGTCAAAATGAACTTTTACCTTTGTATTTTAACCACATGAAGGATTTCAGTCATCAGATGTCTGCGCTAACATTAGCATTAGCTGAATCATCAGGTCAGTCTGGCTTCCATTCACAAACACAAGAGAAATGATTCATGTGATTACAGCTGTGAACACAGTGACAGGAAGGTAGGTCTGCCCATGACCATCAGAGAAACAGATGAATGACTGAATGAATGAATGAATGAATGAATGACTGACTGAATGACTGACTGAATGAATGAATGAATGAATGAATGAATGACTGACTGAATGAATGAATGAATGACTGAATGACTGACTGACTGACTGACTGACTGACTGAATGAATGAATGAATGAATGAATGAATGAATGAATGAATGAATGAAACCAGTCACCAAACTGTAACTTCTGGTTAAAAGCTTAGTGTGTCCAGGTCAACAGAAATCTTAGTTATGGTGTTGTTATGCTGTGTGTGGTTTTATCTCACACACACACACACACACACAGACAAAGTGTGTGATGGTTTCACATCATCACAGAGACGACTGATAACGAACAAACAGCTGTTGTGCGTCTGTAAAGGGACTGAAGAGGAGGTCTGGTACCTTCTTCATGTGTGGCTGGAGGTTCTCTCTCCATCCTGAACTCCTCTTTGGCCTCCTCCTCTGAGCCCAGCTTCCCTAAAAACATCAACGACACACAACAACAACCGTTTCTATGACAACTGCAGCACGAAGGAGGACGCCTCGGTTGGAGGTGTGTGATGGAGAGAATTCAGAAGGAGAGTGAAGAGCTGCCGTTCACGCAGCTGACGGTTTAAAGTGTTTTTAAAGATGGCGGTTACAGTGCTGAGAGGGAGGAGCTAAATGTGTCTGACGATGTGAGAGAGGAGGAGGAGGAGGTGAAGCTGGAGGAAACACTCGTGTTCTCACCTTCTTTAACCTCCTGGATGATGTCATCAGGCAGAGAGAAACTCTTCTCCGTGTTCGGAAACGGTAAGATCTCCGACTCATGCTGCATCACAACACACACACACACACACACACACACTCTGTCAGACACCAGAGGTTTCGGAGGTGGTGAACAGTCAGCTGTGTGTCGGTGTGTGTCCTCACCAGAGCCTGCATGTCGTACATGGTTCCCAGATGATCCCAGATGACGGAGGAGGAAACCTGACGGCCGATGTTCTGGCTGAACTTATCTCTGATACAGATCATGTGGAAGTGACGGTTCACTCCTGAACAGACAGACAGACAGACAGACAGAGAGTACTGACTGTACAAACAGCACTAACATCTGCACTGTACTGGGTTCCACTTATAAGACATTAATGCACAGATGTTGTGTGTGGTTCAGGTGTGTGTGATGGCTGCGACACTCCACTGATCCAGGTGAGTAAAGCAGGAGGATGGAGGCTGTGACTCCGTGTTCTGGATTCAGGGTCTGAATACTTTTATAGAGGAAGAGATTTCAGTTTGAGATTTGAAATAAATTTTACAAATTTAAAATCACATTTTCACTTTCTCATCACAGGTTACTGAGCAGAGATCAATGGCAGAATCCAGTATCCTGGATCAACCTGTCAAACACCTGAGAGGCTGAGAGCAGGTGTACTGAGACCTGGAGCTGGAGGGGGGTCACAGCAAATACTGATCTAAGTTTTTATTTTGAAATCGACTGAGCCCTCCGCTCAGGGCTGACTTTGTTTCATTTCTTTAAAGTTCTGGTTCAGTGTTGACGAACTGAAGTCCGCTCAGCGGCAGCTGGTTAACGTCAGAAATCACTTCTAACCGAGTTATCAACACAAACACGTGACTAGTTAAACTCCAGGTGTGTTTAACTAACGTCAGGGACCCTGCAGAGGCGCCTCTGAGACCCCGGCCTGTCCCCGGACCTCAGTTTTTGAACCCCTGAGGTTAAACCGGTAGAAGTGGCCGCCGTTAGCAGCTCCAGCAGCTAACATGCTAACATTAGCCGCGGCTCTTACCGACGGGTTTGTGTCCGATCATCGCGTGAAACAGACAGACCTCCACCTCGTGGCTCCACACCACCGAGTCCTCTCCGGTAACCAGCCCCGAGTCCGGAGGCTTCTCGTCGGTCTGGTTCAGCGTCACGTCTGCCTCCCCCATCTTCCACTACGAGATTGTAAAACAGACCGAGGAGCAGCTCCCGCACGGAACCACCGTCTGTTTTGTTCCGTCTGCACCGAGAGCCGGAAGTGGAATACGGCTTCCGGATATTACCTTTTCAGAATAAAAGTGTTCTGAAATTCTGAAATAGCCTCAAAACGAGTTGAACGTTAAGTAAGTAGTAACAGTAAGCATGACAATTAATAATAATAAAAAAGAAAATCAACGAATAAAGGAGTTTTCAACATTATTAACTTCACTTTCGGCCATTTTTCAGAATAAAAGCCTAAAAGCCTCTCCACAGGTCGACAGCACTGAAATCTGTCAACTTTATTTTGCACCCAAACTACTACACAACTGAGTGAATAACAGACAAATGAGAAAACGTGTTGGTTTTGAGCGTGAATGAATGAATGTGATCCGATGCCTCCAGTTTGTTCAGAGGGCTCGAGGACCACAACACAGTGAACATCTGTTTCTTTGAATGCAGAGCAGCAGTGTTGCAGTTGAAGTGTGTCTGATATTAACTGTAGCTGGTTAAAGCCTGTAGCTGCAGTCTGCAGTGTGGGATGTGACACGCCTTCTCAGGAACTCAGGTGGTTTATAACAGAGGGTCTGTGGAGAGTTCTGTCACTAAACAAACACCATCAGATGTTTTCTTTGATCACCTGTTCAACAAGGTGTTTTAGTTTTAATATGAGTCCATCCATCAGCTACACTGCTTATGCTTAGGTGGGTTAAATGACACGTGTATCACAGGACCTGCTTTGATTTTAGAGATGTCAGAGAACAGGTGTCTGACGTCAGGTGAAAGAGAGGAAGACTTTGCACAAAGCTCCAGTCATTTATTCTTTTCTTTTTTCAGGGAATAGACACATGAGCCTGTGTTGAGTTTGATTAGAATCAATTGCTCGTACTGAAGTCACATCACAGCCTCACAGAGCTGTTGGTGCAGCTGTGAACTCTTATTTTCCCATAACTGGACTTTATTATGGAAACTCCACTTGTTTATGAACCTCTGTAGTTTCTCTTTCACTTGTTTGTTCAGGACAAACGAGGCGTTTCCTGAGAAGTGGTTTTCTGCTGCTTAACCACTGTTTCCTGTATCAACCTGCGCTACAGTGCATTCACTGAACAGCACATATACTTTACTATCTTTTAATATTAATATCGAGTCTGACTATTGTTAAAATTTGGAGTGATATTTATCAATATTTGAATTGATGAGTGCTAATATTCATATTTGCACACTGATCTTGGAGTAAAAATGCACACAGGTGTCTGTTCCCTGAGTTAGGACGATGTTGGGATGGAAACACAAAACAGTCACATCCAAGTTTTAATCGTTTCGTCCGTGTCTTGAATTCTTGGGGGTTTCCTCAGTTAAACATTATCTGTGTAACATCTAGTTTTGCTTTCACTTGTAGAAACTAGAAGCACCTGATAGTGAAACAGTTGATCAGACACAGAAAGTAACAGGACTCGAACAGTTGCCTCTGGTTCTCTTGTTGAGCATCAGACTTTTAGATTTTCTCAACAAAACTCCAAGTGACTCTCTAAAGCAGGTAAGGTAAGAAAATACGCTTTAATTTAAACATAATTCACGATCCTGTTACCTGTGATTATGATGTCTTTAATTAGTTTAATTAGTTCTTCAAATCTTTATACTTATAAAACTTATTCTTCTGTACGTTTTTAACTACTCCCACATCTGCTATTAAAGCCATTCAACCACCAAAATGTTCAGCTCATTCAGGACATTATTGCTTGTATTCAACTTTTTTATACTATTTATACATTCACACGCATTTTCCACAGGAAATGCATTTTCTAGTTGACACTACATTTATTCTTTCATGGTGTTCACAGGTTTACATTAGCTTTATGTCACAAATGAAATTAACTCTAAGCGATGTATGAAAGGTTGATGTGTTCAGGTGTGTGGAGGGAAAAGTCACACATGGAAAACCTGCTAGAGAAACCCTTTCAGACAGATCCCAGTTTTATTGAGAACCACAGACTTGAGAATAAAATACAGGGTCTACTCCATTGCCAGGAGATTGAAAAGGAATGAAATATAAAGGACAACAACAACAGACTGATTAACAGCTTCCTATCTGAAAACTATTGTGTTTGTTTTCATTTGTAAAATATGAGCTGCCAGAAGGAGCAGATCAAATAAGCTTTGAGAGAGATAAGAATCTGCAGCTCTTAGAATAAAAAGTCCTACATGTCAGTGAGGACTTCAGCCAATCAGGACAAAGTGCTGTCATCACAGAGGTGGTTCCCAGCTGGAGGATTAGGAGGTATACCTGGCTGAAGCCCGTCCAAATTCAACCGTCAAACCAATCATAAAAACAAGGTGCTCAGTGTCCAGGGCAGACAGATCATAATAGGCCTCAACTACCTGAGTGATGACGGTTAAAATCTTATAGGTTCAAAAAGAGCAGGATGTTTATTAAAAATGATGAATGCTGCAGTGGAGCCAGAACCTTTCCCAGACTAAAACACCTGTCAAAACAACAGCTGACTCTACTATAGCTACTATGTTCTTGTGTTCTAACAAGGAAAAGTTTACAGTGGTAACAGTGAAGTAGGCAGGGTACTGACTGCAGGGAGACTGTATCGATGACCCCAGCACCACAACTTACACTGTGAGGAAAATCAGACGTAGTGAAGTGACCACCCTCAAGCCTACCACGCTGCATTCAAGGAAGGGTACAGACCCCTCCTCCCAGTCTGATGTGCTAAAGTTGAAGGAAACTGGACTTCCTGGGCTTCCTCAGTTCTACAAAAAGTGGTTGGGGAGTCGAAATTTTGTCCAACCTTCACCAGTGCTGTGCAATATCACCATGTCATGCGACATTAAAACCTCGCTGAAGTTTTCTGTTGCTTTCATCGGGTTGCACCAACTTGGAGCCACCTCTTTGACGATAGCACTTTGTCCTGATTTGGCTGAAGGCTTCACTGACACGTCAGTGATGAAACCTTCAGTGATGAAGGTTTACAAAACAGTCTGACATATTATACATATTAAATTAAATTAAACAGCACAGAACAGCTGTGCTAGGTTTCCACAGTGAGTTTGATTGATGAGTTGCAAGAACGGTCAATGCCATTGCTCAGTCACTCTGCAGAAAGTGCCATGAATGTGTCCATCTTGACTTCAGTGGCTTTATACCCCACCCCAGCAGTCAGCAGCAGTTCATGTTGACCATCAAGTCAGGTGAAGTCAGCCACAGTCGATCTCAAATGCCCACATTAATTGTCCACATCTGCTCTTATAAAGGCAGGGAGCTCTCTAAGCCTACCTATAAAGTGGTGCTCCAATCCTAGATGCCAGGCCTCATACTAATATTTCTTTTCATACCTGTAGATCTGCTGACCTCTCAGAGCCATCTCACCATGGATGTTGCTGACATGCTCATAGATAAAATCTTCTCCTGGGTGCATCTGCAGAAGAAAGGTGCAAAGAAACTGAGGAAACTGGCCACTGAGCTGGAGAAGGACAAGAAGAATGTTAATATCAGTAAGGTTGTTGGGAGTTCGGTGTCTGTGGGTGGTGCAGTAGCGATGACAGCAGCAGGTGCATTAGCCTTCTTTACAGGAGGGGCAGCGATACCAGTTCTGGCTGTCGCAGGATCAGTGGCAACAGGGCTTGGTTTGGCTACCAATGTGAGTTCTGAGGTTGTTGGTGCTGTCATGTCAAGTTGCACCATGAAGGAGGCCAAAGAGATTTCAGAGAAGATCCAGAATCTTGAAGAAGGAATCCAGAAACTCATGAACACACTGAAGGAGGAAGGAGAGAAGAGAGAACAAGAGGCTGGAAATCATCTTTCTTCTGAAGATTATGTTGTGGAGCGAATCCTGAGAGCAATGGCCAAACGCAGTGGACTGAAATTACATGATGACATCAGTTTGTGGATGATAATGTCTAGCTTGTCCAAATATACGATCTCTGGGGAGGACATAGCTTTAGGTGTTCTGAAGTGCTCAGCACTACTGAGTTGTGCCCTGCTTTCACAGTTTGTTCTAAAAGCAGTAGCCAAAAAAACAGGGAAATTTCTGATTTCCAAAGGAGTATCCATCGGAGGAAAATCAGTAGTGAAGGCAGCTGGACGTGTAAGTATCAATGAGGACCTGTTTTTCACAGCTTTAAGCACAGACAGAGACAGAACAAAAAACATTACTGTCAGTTTAGTTTAGAAGTTTATCAGTGTGTTGTTTATGATGCTGTTTAGTGTACTCACTGCACAGAGCCATAGATTAAGCAGCATGAGGCAGTTTGTGTGACAATTTAATCAGGTGTAGACCACACAAAACCAGGACTGTGTTGGTCTGTTTTTAGAGCACACCCCTAAAGACCAAAAAAAAAAAAAAACACATCTGTGCTCAAATGTTTTTGACTCAGGGGTCACAGAATGAAGCAGAAACAGCTGCTGCCCAAGCACTGAACCCTGCTGTACAGCCTTCAACATCATATTGATATTAATACTGATCAATATTCCAAGACTTGCTATTAAAAGTGTTTGTCCTCCTGCTTCTTTCAGATTGTAGGAGGATCCGTTGGACTTTTGTTTTCAGTTCCTGAGCTGATTACCAACTGTGTAAACCTGGACAACTGTGAGACAGAGGCCAGTCAGGTACTGAGAGAGATCGCTGAAACAATACGGACTGCCTCTGAAGAGCTGGAAAAAGAACTTGATGAAATTAAGTGAGTCTGAAAATCAGCATTCTTCATAGTGTAATGGTGGGAATAAAAACAGATTTATTTTAAGTGTATATGAGGTTTTCGGTCCATATTCTGAGGTGAGGAGTAGTATCTGAACTGCAAAGTAATATTGGAACATCTCATTGTTAGGAGAGCTATCCTTGCTGTGTTAGATTGGATGGGATGATAAAATACTTCTTTTTTCTAAATTCCTCTTACAGACAGGTGTTTCAGAGGTTAGCCAAGGTTAAATGCTGCATTGAAAACACCAAAAGGAGCTCAGATGAAAGGAAAATATTAATCGAGTTTGCAATGGAAAACTGCCAGGATGAAACCATTCGACAATGGCTGAGAGAGAATTCAGAGTCCAAGGCTTTCTTCCGTCTCGTTGACATGTTTCATTTGCTGAAAGAAGGCATCGATAAGGAAGAAAAGAAGAACCACAGCAATGAGGTTGACATCACCTTTCTGGCTCATGGAGCCATCACAGGCCCCATGATCCGAGCCAGCTGTCTGCTGCCTCTGCCCACCATCACAGACGTGGAACTGCATTCTCCCTGGAACTGTGTCATCACTGCTGATGCAGGATATGGTATAGCTACAGGAAAAATGAAGCCTCAGGACAGAGTTTTTTACCGGAGGAAGAAAGACGCTCAAAGTCCTGATGAAAGCCATGGTCCCATGAAACCACCAAACCACTGGAACTCAATGAAGAAATCTGTTGAAAAAAATCAAGAGATTCCAAACATCATACTTAGTCCTTTCAAACCACCAAAGGATGGTTACTGGAAAGAATTTGAGTATCTCATTAATAACCTTGGCCCACCAGGGAGAAACCGCATCGCCATCCCATACATCCTCCCAGAAAAGAGGATTTCAGATTCTTCAGAAAGAGTCCCGTTCTACGTCGTCACTTTGGCCCTGTCTCTGGCGCTGTTCTTCTCCAGGTTTACAGCCAAACTCCATCTCGCCGCCTGTCTGGGTGATAGATCTGCTGGACAGAAACTTGACAAGGAGTATCTGGCGAAGCAGTATGCCTGCAGCATCGAAGAGGCTGGAATGTGTTTACCTGACATTAAGATGTTAAAGTGGTTTGCGTCAGAGTACTATTAGATTTGGTCAGACATCTCCCACGTGTTTGTGGCCATTTTAGTGTCAACACTCCTCAGAACCAAGTAAGCACCTGTAAATTCAGAGAGAGACCTTTTTTAAGATTGTTTTTGATTTTTCCTCGTATCTAGTTTTGTGCCTCAGACTTCAGTTCCAGTTTAGTTTTAATTTATAGGCTGGATTTTTGTGTAAAAAAAACTATGAACTACATGGGTCTAACGTCACACTGTTTGACACGTATTCAAAGTTTCTTGTGCTAGTTGCATGTACAGTGACTGAAGATAGAAAGAAGCTGCGTCTGAAAGTTGTAAAGATTTTTTTCATACTAGGTACTTCTTATTTCTTATATCAGTGGTGACATCAAGCCTGGCATCATTCGCAGACAGACTAAAAGTTATGACCTAAACTCCCATCTGGTCCAGTTTTCCTACCATCCAGTGATAAGAAGCAGATACAGAGGAACCTTTCTTTCTAACTCCAGATCAGCCACTGGGACGTCAAGGAGAATACGAATCAGTTCAAAGGACAAATGGCCAGTTAGAGATCAACTCTGATGGACTTAAGGCCAGCTTAGGAATAAATGATCAAACTTTCATTCCATACAACAAGACTTTATCTCTACATATCTCTACTAATCAGTTAATCACCTTTATTTTGATTAAGAGAGTGTTGTGCTGACACATGATCCATGTTTGTATTCATTCATTATTTGCTCATGTTTGTTCCACATCTCATCTTGCATAATGTCTTAATTGATTATGGTGGAAGGTGAATAAATGATTTGTGTGTGGGAAGAGAGATCTCCTTTGTTTTTGTACTCATGTCTTTTTGTGCCAACTAACAAATTCAGCCAGAGGAGCAAAAGTGTCTGATTGTACTTTTATCATCTCTTTTGAACAATCCTGTCTTTTCACCTTGAAGATTTTTGTGTTATTTAGTTAAAGTTGAGCAGAGTAATTAGTGCACTTCAACTGTGATCATTCTGATCACTCTGATCATTTCACCAGCTGTTAGTTAACCATGCTAGTTTGATCATCTTTATTTTTATCATTTATTCCATGTTAGTAGAAGGTAGTTAATAAAACCACATAGATTTAGTCTGCAAAAGAGAGCTGGATCCCTCAAATCAGAAGTTCAGATATTAGAGTGATTGCTACATACATGTTTGTTCTTATTTCTCTAAAAACAGCTGTTTGTTATGTGTTACTTTAATATGCAACCACTCAGGAATTCTATCTGAAAATCATTTCAACTGAACTAAACTCACGTTTTCATATTAAGTTTGAAAATCTGTGCTGTGTTAATTATTAATGTTGATAAGAAACCGTATCGATTTTTTATTCATATTAATGTTCGTGCCAGTTGAAATAAAGTATAACTGATCCTGCTGCTCGAAGGTGTAACTTTGTGTTTGCATTGACAGCAAATCTGCAAATGTGTGAAAATTAGAACTTTGCACGTTCTTGTGAAAAGTCATCAGTAAAAGCTCAAATTCAAATTAAGCCAAGATTACAAATACTACAAAGTGTTCCTGCTCCATCTAGTAGGTTTTATCTATTGGTAATTACATAACATTAGATAATACCCACATAACACACCTGTACCCTACTGATATTATAATGTTCACATATTATATGAGGATCTTTTCTTAGTCTTATACAAAACACTTTCACACAACAAATGAAAAACTGAATTTTAACTTTGAGGTTCACACTTGATCTGAGCGTCAAAGAAACAGACTGACTCAGAGTTATGCTTCTCTATACGGTGATCAAAACACCAAAAGGTTTATTGCAAATAAAATAGATACAGTCGGAGCCGTAAAACGACTTCCTGCACAAATACAACGAGAGAAAGAAAAAAGAAAAACGTTTCAGGTACATTTAAAATGAGGGGATACTGAACATCGCTGAGCTGAAAATGAGAATGATCCTTTAGTTTTTTTCATTTTTTACATCAAAATACAAAACTGTGCATCTCTTAATAAAGCATCCACATCAATTACATCAAGAATATTAATGTGAGGCTGAATACATCCAGTCATGGCTTTTCTCAAGCAACCAAAAACTTAAAGTGTAGATGGGCTTCAAAGTGATAACACTCATCTCCAGGACATTGTGATGTGTTCGTCTGGTGAACACATCACGATGAACGGATGAAGACTCGTGCTGTGTTATAAAATTACTTCCTAATGCCAATAAATAAGAACGGTCCAACTCATAAAAACAAAGTCTGAGTTCGGCGAAAAACTCAGGAGATTATTTAATATTCAGAAGTCTGACGTTTCTCTACGAATTCTTCCGACAAAAAGCACCAGTTTCCCTTTCTTCTGTCAAAGGTTTATTAGAAATTCTGACTTTAAAGGGCAACTCCACCATTTTTACACATAAATGTACTGGTCATTGTTTGTCCAACTCAGCCTGTCAAAACACTCGTCTATTATCAGCATCTATCAAGATGGACTAGGGACTAAAACCAGGATATTTCAGCTTCTGTAGCTTTAATTTTCACAACAGTTGTTTTAACATGTCTCTTATGAGTCGCCCATCTTTGCAGAGGTGTAATACTAAATTGCTGGAGTCGCCCTTTAATACCAAAATTTTGACTTTTAGCTATAAATTCAGACTTTTTCCATCCAAGTCTGACTTACATGAGGATGAGTGATCCTTGCAGCGCTGCATTAGAATAAATCCACGTGACAAAAATCACTGCACGCTGTCGACACCAGCAGAACATTTACTGAGCAGCTACAGTGTGTTTCAGCATGTTTGCCATGTCTGACAAAGGTTTTCAATAAATGTACCATAAGTGTCCATAATGTGCAGGAGCTGATTTTTGTTCCGTGCGTCTTAAAACTCAAATATTTTCATGCAAACGTCGACCTTCTCCAGATTTATGGGATAAACATGGAGACGACAATTTGCTGTAAATTTTCTTGGTCTGATTATTGATGCTGCTGTTTGGCTTTTTGTGGGTCAGATCTGATGTTGAACTCAGTGTGATCCTGATTGGATTTCATGGCTTTCTAAAACAAAAAGAAGAAAAACGAAGGTCCTCTTTGCTTTCAGGGCAGAAACTGAATGAATCTTAGGATGAATCTCAGGGTCTATATAATGTTTTGTCCGATCCCAAAATAATTCAGTCCACAAGGATATAAAAACATCAAATCCTCCCAGTGGAGAATGTTTGAAGTTCATGGTTGAAAAATGATTTATAGGATCAATCAATCAGCAAAACAGATCATTTTCTATTCATCATTAATGACGACCATGAAAACAACAAAACCCAGATCAGATCTGTCACAGTTCGAGGAGAGGATCCTCAAATCCTCGCGTCTCCTCGGCTCGTTCTCACAGCTTATTGGACGAGGAGGCCACAGGGTCGCTCCCCCTGCAGCATCTCCATGAATAAGGTGTGAGAACGAGGCCTGGGAGGAGGTTCAGTCTGCCTCCTCCTCCCTTCACTCCTCACACTCTTCTCTCAGGCCAGAACTTTAAGAGTGAAAAACAGAACGTGAGGCAGGTAAACGCTCACCTGCTCACCTGCTCCGTCTGCTGAAATAAAACACTCAACTTCTCAGACTCTGAAGAACCAGAACAAACACATGAGCTGAGGAAACATTTGGTCCCTTTGCTTTCTGACTGCAGCTCTGAAACATTCAGGTAGAACAGTTATTAATCAGAGCCCGACACACAGCACGCTCCAAACACATCGACAGAGCCGGTGGTTTTTATACGTTTCCAATTCTGTACGAACAACAACCATTTTCACATGAGGCCGGTGGTGTCTGGTCAGTTTTTACTGTATGACCGCACCAATATAAAACAGTCAGCAGTGATTTTAAACAAACTGATGGTTTGTATCAAACAGGCTGCAACAGTAAAAATCACATATGGTGATATTCTATATGTCCAATCCCCCTCAGCAGCTGTTTTACTGAACCTGTTGGTGAGGTGGGATTGGAGCAGAGAGCCACAGTGTTGAGACGGACTGGCACAGATGGTTTGGGTGTGAAGGTGGGATTTTTCAACAATAAAAAAAAATACAGAATATCACTAATTTCATCTTTTAATGGGAGCAGAGCAGAATTTACTGGAAGAGTAAAAAACGTAGTAATAACAGAGAGTGAGCTGTCCTCTGACTGACAGCTACCTGTAAGAACCTCCATCACTGAACGTGACGAACAAACACAGAGGAGCTTCGACAAAACAACAAACTGTACCATTAGAACTGGGTTTTTCATCTTAAAATTCTGGCCGATCAAACAGAGAGGAACAAGAACTGAGCTGACAGAAACCTCTGCTGTGAGGAAGCAGAAGGCAGAGTGACCGGCGGCAACAAAAACACCAGGAAATGAGAAAAAGAAAACGACAGGAGCGCTTGTTTTACCGGGTGATTTTCTTTCCACTTTTGAGGCTGCTGGCAGGTTAAACCAAGCGCTCCTTCAGCTTCCTGGTCGATCAGATGATGCTGCGGCTGCGTCCACAGATAAACTGCTGGACAAACTCTCACTCTGCGAACTGACAGTAAATCCGACGTGACGCTCGCTTTCTGGAGCTGTATTTTTTTCGGGGGGGGGGGGGTCCTCTAAAATGGTTGTGAGAGCAGCTGAGAGACAGAGAGGAATCATGGTAGGCACCGAGTCTCAACTGTTGTGACCAAACAACCTTTAATTATAAACACCACCACTGGGTAGCACGTTACCGCGGAGACCAGCAGCTGTTCCCATGGTTTTTCAAAGACGAAACACGTTGGCAACATGAGCTCCGTCTCCCCCCGGCGACAAACAGGAAGCTGGACTGGTGGGAGGGGGAGGGGCTTCAGTGAAATGTGGTGGCAGCAGGCTGGATGAGGGTGTCTGAGAGGGGGGAGGGGGCAGAGGGACCGGCAGCGATGGATGCTATTGGTCCTTCTTCTCTGATTCTGACGAGTCCTCTTTAGCCCCCGCCTCCTCAGGTGAGGACTCCTCGTACCTGGAGGAGGAGGAGAAGGGAGGACAGACAGAAAAAAGAAGGAGTGTTTAAACTCATCAAAACACAAACACAACCTGATTATTATTAATGATAAAACTTTGAATGTGTTTATAGAAGCAGCTCTGGCCGTCACCACCTGTGGTCACATGGTTTCAATCTCCAATTAAATACAAGACTGAGGCTGCATGCCATGAGCGTGAACCCTGTCAGACGTACTCGATGAGCCACTGTCATCGCTAATTTAACACCAGCAGTTGCTAACGACGCTCTACAGCGTAGCAACATGTCCACAGATAAACCTGAACAGTTCTCTGTGTCTGACTGACTTCATCTGAAACTGATGAGACTGAGGAACATTAGCAGAGAGTTCACTGCTGCTGATGAGGAGCAGCCATCTTGGATTCTGATGTCGGGGTCTGTTCTGACTTTAGAGGGCGTTCCAGTTGAAATTTCCGACTAGGAACTTGGAAATTCCGACTTTGAACGCACCATAACTTAGGCCACTTCTGATTGGTGACAACACGATCACATCTGTCTTCTTGTTAAATGAAACACAGGATGATTTTGGCTCAGCCTGATGAGCGATGGTCGGAGCGACAGATGAGGAGACGGACGGATGGACGGACGATCGTCTTGTTAACAGGCTCTTTACCTGCCCAAGGGGAGTAAAGAGAGAGAGGGGGGCGGGGCCTCTACATGGAGGTGGGCTGTAACCGGCGGCGACGGGGGGAGGAGCCTGTCGCCATAGAGACGGCATCCATGGAGCTAGCCAGGCTGGCGGGCGAGCCGCTGACAGTCGGGAAGGAAGTGAGCCTGGGAGAGCCAGGGAGAACTTCCTCTGACGACTCATAGCTAACCACCGGGGGAGGGGGGGGAGTGTATGGGTAAGGAGAAAACAACGAAAAAGAAAATAAGGTTAAGATGGGAAAGAAAAGGTGATGAGAAGGAGGAGAAGAGAAGAGAGAGAAAGAGAGAATGTGTTAAGTTTTTATCTTAAATTAGTTCAAAGTTCCGACAGATCTACGGCTGGAATATCAGAGGATGGAGGAACAGGTGTGAAAATGAGGCGGAGCATCAGAGGAAGTGAGGTGGTGAGGGAGAAAACAACAAGAGGAGGAGGACAGGTGATGGAGGTGAAGGACTGACGGAGGAAACTAAGACGTGAGCGTCCGTCCCTCAGAGACGCCACAGAGGAGGATGAAGAAACAGACGAGTCAGCAAACATCACCAGCTCCCAGAAATATAACGATGCAACGTGTCGGAGCGCTGCGATAACGAGTCACTGCGTCAGACCTCATCGCTGTGGGCGGAGCCGTCACGTGCGTCCGACACCTTTTTGTTTAACCAGTGAAGACGTCGCAGGTTGAAGCTGAAACGCTGCATCGATATATTTTTGAGACCATCTCCCCCTCTTCTCTGTCATGTCCTCCACCTGTACAGGTGGATGTGACACACCAGCCAACGTACAGTTAAACACGGCCGATGTTTTATGAACCTGAAGCTTTTCTTCTGCTGTTCAATCACACAGCAGGAGAAACAAAAACCACGACTATTTCAAACCATCAGCACTTAGTCCGACCAACCACTGTGTTCACTCATTAATAAGGAACAGAATTTCATTATTTTAGTGCTAAAAAAAAGGGAAAAAGCAAATGTTGACCTTTTTAAGAGAAGATATTATTTCCCTGACAACGAACACGTCTGTCTTAACCAGGTGTGACGAGGTGAAATCCACAGACATGAGACCAAACCCTGTCCGCTCCGCTCACGTCAGGGTTCAGACAAACTGAATGAGTGAGACTAAAACATCACGTGACCGGCAGGATGTGTGGTTGCCGTGGTTACTCACCTGAACATCTCTGTGAGCTCTCCTTTGAACAGTGCTACGACGACGGGGAAGCCGACACAGGCTGGGACCAGGTAGAGCAGAGCGGGCTGCGGACGGACGGACAGACGGTTAATAATCAGCTGACAGCCTGACTGATGATGTCACGGTTATATAACGAGTCAATATCTCATATTTAGCCCTGGTTAATGTGGTCTGAAGACAGAGAACGATGGACGGAGGAGGAATGTGACGTGTTATTGTCATTTCATCTTGTCATGTTCTTTTCTTTATGATTGCATCCTAGACAATATCACTGTCATTTGATTCTCTCTAGCTCTAATGTACTAATGACATGTTTTTATCTGACTCCACAACAGTATGCATGAACATATGGTTTTCATCAGTCAGTCTCAGCTTCACCCGCAGGTTTGGTTTTCAGGTTTTCAGCAGCTGTTTGTAGGAACACTTTTTATTGGTCTCTGGGAGTTTAAGATCTGTTCCAATGCTGCAGTTCAATCAGTTTGCAGAGCGACAGTCTCTAACAGCAGAGCCCACTCTCTATATACCCTCCTCTTTAAGGTGAGTAAGGGACCTGCAGAGGTCGTACCTGTGCGTGTTTGAAGGTGTGCATGACGAAGATGGTGAGGCCCAGTCCAAAGATGTAGGCCAGGAAACTGGAGTAGAAATACGTCCTGCTGTTCTTCTTTAGGCTGCAGACAGACAGACAGACAACATCAGAAAAGAGAGACCCTGAAACATCTCATTATCAGCAGAGGAAGGAGAGAGGGGGCGGGGTGTTACCTGACGTCGAAGCGCAGCAGCAGGGCGATGAAGATACCTGGGATGACGATGTCACCCAGACCCAGCATAGCAAAGTTACTGGCTTCAAGGCCTCTCTCCAGCAGGTCCTGAGGAAACACCACTGCAGGAGGAGAGAGAGGATCACACCATCACAGCCTGTTACAGCACATCACACACGGCGTGTGGAGACAAACACTGAAATGAGCTTTCTGATTTGACTCCAGCAGCTCAGACAGGTTGTGTCCAGCTGAGACTAAAAATAAACACATTTTCTCCAAAAGACGTGACGACTGCAGCGGTGACTCATGTTTCCACTGTCCCCCTGACATTTGGCACCTGGAAGGTAAAATCATTACAACCTGCTCACGATCTCAGCCTCACACACTCACATTTGATTGGTGCTTCGAAGGACTTGGCAACTGTTACCATGACGTTGGTCCCAAACACCTGGAGAGAAGGACGCAAAGAATTAGACCTTTTCCAGCTGGAGTACAGGATTTTACACAAATAAACATCTGTTACGTTCAAGCTCTTTCTAAACCAGATCTGAAAAACGAATCCTGACTCATGACCCTGTAAAGTGACAGACACGCAGAGTTTTTATTGAGAATTAAACTGTGTTTTTAAAATCATCTCACCCAGAAAACGTCGTAGACAAACAGCCCCCCCAGCAGGATGCAGCCGGTACTGACGTTGTTCAGGTGGAGCAGCTCCACGCCGTTCAGGGCGAAGGCCAGGCCAAACAGGTTATTGGCTATCCAGTGCTGTGATGTCACAAAACACAAACAGGTTATTGGCTGTCCATTGTTATGGCATCATGGAGTCCAAACGATTTTCAGACACAAATATAATGTCTAACCACATTAGCCTACGTTAGCATTAACAGCTGTTTACTTACCAGTCTTTGAGTTAGCATGCTAACCAGCTAGCCCCATCCTGTCTCATAACACAGGATGGACACAGTCTAACATCTAAACTCAAGGGCTGCTGAAGCTCTTCCTGAGTAAACAGCTGTTAATGCTAACGTTAGCCGTAGCAAAAACTGACATGTAGCACCTTTAAGCTTTTTGTTAACGATCTCAGACTTTACCTTTTTGAGCAGGTACCAGACTCCCACCACACTGCTGATGAGCAGACACACCAGGTTCTTAGTGTCAAACTCATAGTTGACTATTTCTGCAGAGAGAGAGAGAGAGAGAGAGAGAGAGAGAGAGAGAGAGAGAGAGAGGAGAGAGAGAGAGAGAGAGAGAGAGAGAAAAAGAAAGAGAAGAGAAGAGAAGAGAGAGAGAGAGAGAGAGAGAGAGAGACCAGGTTTAAATCTAAAAAAGCTTCTAAAGTTGGTTTCTCTGTCTCTGAGTTTAGTTCTGAAAGTTTTCAGATTTCCTAACCCTGTTCACTGTTCACTTCACTTTTTAATGAAAATACTTCACATTACTTGATTTCAAGGGTCACATGCCATAAAAGGCTGCAAACCATTGCTCTGAGGTATGTGAGGAACACCTTGTTCTGTAATCTGGGTGAACTGGTCTTCTAACAGCAGGTCTCACCTTCTTTGGACTCTCCGGAGCCCTGAGTGAAGAGCAGCTGGTACTGTTTGTTTGGGAAAGAAGCTGGAAAGATTCTGGACATCAGAGGGCTGAGAGACAGAGACGAGGACAGTAAGCATCGTCACATCAACCTCAACACAAGCTACTCAGGCTTAACACACAACCTACCTCATAGTGTGAGACAGAGCCAGGACGCCCAGGACGAAGAAGTAGACCGACAGCAGCAGGTTGATGTACTCTTGAGAAAACACCTGCATCAGATCACACACGTCCAACATTAAACCGAGTGTGATTATCCCAGTCAAACACATCTCTGTCGCTCTACATGAAGCCCCTGCAGGAGGGCTGAGGAAACCCTGTTACCTTGAAGAAGAGGTAGAGCCCAAACAGAGTACAGCTGGCGATGATGGGAAACCTGGCTGCGTCTCGACTGGTGATCGTTTCTGGCATGTCTGCTGCATTCTGGGAGAGAGGAAAACAAGAGAGGAGACATGAACACAGAGAATGAATGGACAACATGCTATAATAATGTAAAAGATCATTATTTCACTCCAAACAAAAGAACCACTCTGGACTGAAAACGTGGACCCTGTAATTAAGGAACTGTGCTGTCTGTGTTGGGATCTGTGACACACGTGTAGATATTCTTCACGTTCATTATTTGAATTAATAAAATGTTTTTTTTAATCAGACTCAGATCACATTTAAATATATTCTACACTGTCCTGCATTAGTCTTCTGATTATTCCTCTGCTCGTCCTGTCAGACAGGGCTGGTGTTGCATGTACACTTCAGGTCCACTTTGAGTAAGAGCTGCAATGATTTTATCTGTGGGTGAAACCTGTAGTATCAGAAATGTCTGATCAGATTATCATGACACTGAAGCACCTGAGCAGCAGTGTGAGGTTCTTTGCCATAGGCTGTAAAATTACAAAGACAAGGCTGTTTGTGTAAAAAGCAGCTGCCTTCTCCACAGCCACAACAAGTCTGAAGATTCACCTGCTGCTGCAGACGCTCCACAAACCACTGAGCCACGTCAGCTGAGCATTTCCAAAGACTACACTGACGGCTGGGACGCTGTCTGACCAGATCACCGTCTCTCACTCTGTACACGAGCCACACACAGGTGAGTGTATAACGCTCTGTAACAGTGAGGAGTGTCCTCGTCCTTCTACACTCAGATCTGAACAGCTGCTGTTCCCAAAGACCAAGAGACAGAGATGAAGTGACTGCAGCAGACTGACAGCAGTCCCTGAGAGAGAAGCCAGAGAGTCACCTCCATCTATATCCTCCTCCATCGACTCCCCCGAGACAGAAACTGGGACAGAGAGAGAGGGTGATAGGAAGGAAAGAGGAGAGGATTCTTGCTGCAGCACAGTGATCACTGTGTTAAAGTCAAATCACTGATGAACTCTGAGACTTAAAGTGAATCTGTTTGTAAACGGATGTTTGACACCTCATGAAGACACATCAGAGGAAAGGTGTAGACTGACGCCCTCCTCACACTGCACCTTACTGGATCATTTCTCATCACGTTTTCCAGATTAAACAGTGAAGCTACCTGATTAACTGATTTATTAACCTGCAGCTCAAACTATGAAATGATGAGATCATTTGCTTTGATAGAAATATAACAAACGTTTGATATAATTCATTTCCATGCACAGAAATGAATCCTGAACAGGAGCAGAGGTGTGTATTAAGGCCAGGTGATTTACTGTGAGAGGCGTCCTCCACACACCTGTGTGTTAGTCTGCAGGACGTCAGCAGCTAAAGGGACCAGTCACTATACAATCAGCTGATCAGCATTAACAACAACACTGAACCCAATAACAACAAATCACCATCCTCAAGGTTTTAGAGCCGAGTATGAAACCTCAGCCTGAGCTGGTGTTGATGTTTGAGCAGATTCAGAATCTCCTCCTGTTCCTGGTTAATTTAAACTCAGCTCGTTTTAATCTGACAGTTCTTGTTCAGCTGCTTGTGTTTGGACGAATTCTGCTTTTTCCTGTTCGACCCTCAGAGACTTCAGGCTCATCTCACTCAGTATGGAACCTTCCTAAACTAAAAGGACTGGTCGACTGAAATGAATATTTAAACAATCAGTGTACAGGCATTTATTGAACATTAATGACTCTGTAAACTATAAAGGAATAAAAGATCAAGTTTCCCTGCACTTCAGACATGTTTTATTGACGTGGGTCTGTGACCAGGACGTGACGTGAAACCAGAGAGGAAGCTTTACATCAGCTGTGTTAAACAGCATGTACAGATCAGTGGAGTGTTGCTGTGTGTCTGTTTCTCTGGAACCCTCCTCAGGCAGCAGGTGTGGTTTCAGATGAATGAACAGGTCCTGGACCTGAGCCCTCCTCCCTGTCTGTTAGTCAGTTAGCTCCACGCTAACACCCCCACTGTTAGTGTACTTACTGCTGTGTTAGTGTGTGCAGCACATGTGTGTATTTGGTGCCGTCTCAGCGGCTCTCATACTCACTCTGAACCCAGAATCGTAATCATTTTCTCCGAGCTCCTACAGACGGACCGACAGACAGAATGAGGTGGACAGACAGATGTGCACAGACAGACAGGGAGAGAGAGGCGGGTCAGATTGGCAACAAAGAAGAAGGACTGGAAGCAGGGCTCAAAATCAAAAACCAAGCTCAGCAAGAGTCAGCTGCAGGAAACAAATCATCACTGTTCAGGTCTGAGGGTTAATTCAAGAGGTCTACAGCTCGGTCTTAAAGATGGCCGACAGAGGAGAGAGAGGAAGGAGGACGAGCAACAGGACAGCACACCTGAGATATTACCTGTCTCTGTGCCTTCAGCTCAACAACAGCAACAAACCTGTATCAGTTATAATCAGCTGTCACACCTGGAGCTCACACTCTGCACTTCAGTATGGAAATATGTCTGAAAGGTGAATTACTGAGGCCTGGACACAACTCACTACGAGGACTTACTGGACAGTCTACGGCCTGCAGAGGAGGAAATATCCCCATCTTTACTTCAGTGAACAATATCAAACCAACAGCGTAAAAAGATTCTATTCAGGTAAAAGTCCTGCTTCTAAAACCCCACACAGCTAAAAGTCTCACCAGCTAAATGTACTGTAGTGAGTGCAGTATTTACTGTAGGAGCTGCTGCAGGTGGAGCTGGTCTTAACTACATCAGATACAGTTCAGATTAAAAAATTTGTCTTTAATCTGTGAAATGTTCCTTTATTACTGAAGTGAAACCATGTGCAGAAACATGTAACCTAAAAAAAGAATTTAACTCATATCCACCTTCTTCCTGATCAGGTGAAAAACCTGCATCTCATTCCATTAACTGAATTAATAATTAAAGTCTATAAATTGTCAAAGACCCAGGGTGACGTCTTATCAGACCAACAACCCAAAAACCACAACAATCTATTTACCACCAAAGAAAAGTATGAAAACAGCAAATGTTCAGATGTGACTGAGGCTGTTCATCTGACACATTTTAGCTTGAAAAGTAACTGAATGAATGAACAACTGTTAACAACTGTTGTGTTTGTTAGAACTCGATGATATACTGTATGTGTTTCAGAGAGTAAAACTCCAGAGGACCTTTATTTTGAAGGTCAGGGGGTGTTATCAGTTCAGGACAAATAAAAGTTTGTTCTGCTTCCAAACTAAACTAATCAATAAGCTGATTGTGTCTGCAGCCTCCATGGGAGGTATTTTATGTCTTTATTTGACAGAGCAGGGGAACCACGGTCCAGGAGTCGAACCGAGGACTCGCTGCTCCGGTCAGAACCATCAGGGGCCCAACAAAACATCTGTAGCCCTTTACCCCCTCAGAGATAAATCCGGCCATGTTGACACAGCTCTCTGTACTCTGATTACTTCTCTGCTGGTCTGTAACTGATACTCTCAGTCAGCATCAGTCTGAGCTGCTGCAGAGAGGATGTGGGAGGTTTTCACAGCTCACAGCTGCGCATGTCTGCTAGAAAAAAAACCCAGAAAAAAAGTGCAAATAAATCCTTCCTGTACACGTCTCCCTCTCTCACACACACCAGCACACCTGGCGCTCCTGTTTTTACCTGCACGTCAACACCTGTCTGTCACTTTCACCGCCTCCATCCATCTTCTTATCCCACACTCCAGCTTTATCACTTACACGACCTGTTTCTCCCTCTAGTTAAGTTTTAGTTCGCCTCTCCCTCTGACACGTGGGCTCTGCCAGGTAAAAGTCTGACGCCAGGTGAACACCGGGGGATGTAAACAAACACCTGTATACACCTGCGTCCCATGTGAAGTGACCATCACCGGACAAACCGCCAAAATAAAAGTATAAAAACAAGTGAACACCACTTTCATTTTTCACGTTTTAAAGACTCAGCGGGCACAAACACATCGGAGACTAAAGGTGTTCAACAGGTGGAGATGAGGAGTTTTTAAAAGCCAAAAAACAACGGAAAATAACCGTTAACCGCAAACAGCTGTAACATCCGTTCTGGTTTGAATTTCTAAACGGAAACCGGTATTTTTTTTTTTTTATGAATAACTTTAACGTGTTTGGGTTGTATTTAACGGCAGCCTGGTGTTTTCTTTGTGTTTACTTTGACTGATGTTATCTAATACATTTCAGTCTCGGTCAGAATCGCCAGGCGAGCCGTTAGCTAGCCGTTAGCTGAAGCAGCTAGCCGGCGGAAGCTAACGGCAGCCGGGCTGAGGTGAAACCTCCACACCGAGGTCCGTTCAGCGGGGATGGAGGGGGAGCTGTTACCTTAGATTTGGAGCAGGTGACGGACCGCAGGGCTCCGAAGAAGATGGGCAGGAGCGCCATGAACACCAGGCTGCCGTATGCCAGCGCCGTGCCCTCCGGGGTGGCCACGAATTTAGCCGTAGCGTTGAGCGCCTCGGTCCCGTTGGAGTCCGTGGCGTTCAGGGCGTCCAGGACAGCGGCGGCGGCCTCCGGGGCCGAGGCCGGGACTTGTTCTGCCTCAGACATGGTTCTTCAGAGCTTCGGGACTTTGGGGGTCCGCGGGGGCAGTGCTGGAGCTGTGGCGGAGACTGTCAGTACGAATGGAGGTGGAGGCTGAAGCTGCGTGTCTCTCATTCATCTACACCGCTGCTGCTGCTGAGTCTGGTTAAGGCCACGTTTCCTAAAGCAGCGAGCAGAGAGCGGGCGGGAGGGAAGAGGTCTCACTCCGCCGCTGTTTCCGGGGACCGTAGAGACCGTGACTACCTGTTAGCCACCATACGACATGAGAAATTATACACTCACTGAGCTTTTTATTAGGAACACCTGTGCAGCTGCTCTTTCATGTGCAATACCGTTCACTATCATGCGCACATGTCACACTGTCAGTCACTTACTAAATGTCCTGTTTCCAAAACCCAAGGATGTTTCATGGAAGATAAGGAAAAGCAGCGGGTTCTTTTCCTTCTGTGAAGCAGAGATGAATCTGGAAACAGACAGGGGCTGAGACCCTGCTGCTGCGGTCAGACAGAGCAGGCGTCTGTGTTTATCTGAAGTGTGACTCATCTTTACAAACATAGACGATCTCTGCGTTGAGGAACGAAGCGCGTCTTCTTCGTTGGTGGAACAACTTGTTCTGAAAGGTAAGTACCTGCAGAGCTGCAGCAGCGCCACCTGCAGGAGGACAGACAGAAGGAAGTACTCAGATCCGGTCCTGGGGTAAAATATAGAAATATTCTGTTCCAAGTAAAAGTACTGCATTCGAAATGTTGTTTAAGGAAAAGTACAAAAGTATCAGCATCAAAATATGTGTAAAATACCAAAAGTAAAAGTACTTATTGTGAAGAATGTTATAATGTATAAGAATAATTATTTATGTGAATCTACAGATTACTAATATGAATAATGGATAAATAAAGAAGTAAATGATGAACCTGACATTTACTGTGATGAATTACACAACTCATGTGAGCTTCAGTCTGAAGTCAACTGTAACAGCAGAATAAAGACATTTACCTATTAACAGCAGTGTGATTTAAAAATGTTCAGTTCTCAGGTAAAGTTGAACTAATTAGTTCTAAACATGAAAAACCTCCTGATGTTTATGTTGGTTTGTTTCAGCAGCAGGTTGTGATGAGTCTGTTCTTCAACTGACTGATCAACCTGTTTATTTAGTTTGAACTTCTGACTGTTCTTTAATGATGTGTGATACTTTGCATTTAACACATTTAACGTATTTGAAAACCTTTGGCACTTTAAGGTCTATTATTGTTTTTTGCCTCTTTAATATTTATACTGTGTTTTGTATTTAGATGTTTTGATTATAATAAGATTGCAGTTTGTTGACAATAAAGTTGAACTCAACTCATTTAATAAGTTTCTGTGTGTGTGTGGTGTGTGTGTGTGTGTGTGTGTGTGTGTGTGTGTGTGTGTGAATAAAGGTAAAAATGAACGGGCCACATGCAGAGACATCTTCAACTTTTTAATTTCAACGTACAAAAACTTTACTGAACGTTAAAAACCATCAAACGATAAAATAAATCCTGTCACGTTCCAAATATTTACATCAGTTTCTGTACAGAGTCAAACAGACACGAGAGGGAGAAGAAAACATTAGACATCAGAATAAAGATTCAGCTGCTGAAGAAACAACATGGTTACTGGGTCAGTTCCCATTCGGCACTCTGTGTAACGACCTGACCGATGGTCCTGGGTCAGCAGCAGCCACGTGGACCAGAACTACTGCCCGACTGTCGTCAATCATAAAAGCATGAATATTACTGTTAAAGTTGTTTGTTCATGACTTTGTAAAGTGAGAGTGATGGAGGCTCTTTGTTTTAAAGCCTCTCATCTGGAGTTAATGACTCAGCTGTCTGACTGAGCTTTGGACATGAGCTTACTTATAAAAAAAGCCTGATTTGATCAGTTATAAAAATCTCAGGATTTCTTCTGATGTTAGCACAGATGCTCTGTATTTCACCTGCACCATTATCTGCAGACATCAAACATCTAGTGAGTTTAAATGTGTCTGCTCTTCTAGGACACTGTGCTTCACCCTGAATGAATTCATCTGATCCTCACTGATGGAAACTGCTATGGTCAGTGTTTGTTTGTGACCGTGAGATCATGGTTTGATATCTGGAGAGAATAAAGTCAATAAGTTGGGAGTGAAAAATAAATACACCCAAACAGCATCATCAGAACATAATGAGATAATTAAAGGAGAAAGTAAAGGGAGAGGTTTTTAAAAAATAACTGAGGCTGGTTAATGGCTCAGTCAGCTTTACCTTGGTCACATGACACAGTAACCCAGGTCACCTGACCATTAAAAAGTCTAACAGAGGTGATGTGTGTTACTTTGAGCCACGTTAACAGAGACTCATCCCTCTCAGTGACCGGACTGTGGACGTACAGGTGATTTCAGAGCAGGTGGTCACAGGAAGGAGCGGACGACCGCAGAGACGCTGAGGAGGACCAGGAGGGGCGTGGCCTGAATGAGAGGGGCGGGGCTCTTTAGAGTCACCTCCACGGGCAGGTGGTCGCTCACCTCCCTCGCCTGGCAGAGTCAAACAGGAAGTACAGTGAGTTTACATCAACATATCACCTGTCACTGGCAGATTTTATCACCTGTAACCAGGTAGCACTCACTGATTGGCCAAATGTTTCCAGCTCATTTACATGAAGATGACAACCATGAAAATGTTCTAAAACATGCATTTGATGTCTGCATACTAAATGTAGTTGTTAGTCATTAGTGGGTTTAAGTTATATGACGTCCTGAGAACCAGAGATGATGAGAGAGGCTCATCTGAACCAAGTCCACACACAAAACAGCCACCTGCCTCCATCAGTCCAACTGCACACAGGAACTCTCTCATTATACATGCAGCATGTGATTACTGCATTCAGACCGATCCTTTCAAAATAAGAGTAAAAAGAAGCACCTGTGTCACGGGGTCAGACAGATAACCTACCTTACTTCTGGGGAGTTTGAGCTCTTTAGCAAAGTTGTAGACTTTGGCAGAGAACGGCTTGATCCCCTTCAGGAAGGGCTGGCCATGTACCACGATCCTGACACACACACACACACACACACACACAAAGAGCACAAATAAAAGCTGACACACGGTGATTGAAAATGCATTCATCAATATTTCCTCCTTCCCCTGAATGTTTCCTCCCTCTCTCATCACACACACACACACACACACACACACACACACCTGTCATAAGGACAGTTGGTCTCTTGACTGAGGGTGGTGTCCGTTTTGTCTCTGATCAGCCAGGAGAAGTTTGTATTGCTGAACAGTCTGATGTTTTTCTTGTCAGTTCGGCTCATGTAGGCACAGCCGGCGTGGAAATCTCCCAGGAACATCACATTCTAGACACACACACACACACACACACACACACACAAACGAATGAATACACAGATGTGGGACAAATTAAAGTGTGTTAGTAATGTGATGTTGCAGCCTCCAGAACATCTTCACTGTTTCTTGTCAGAAATTCTTTGGGCGTATTGAACTCTATAGCTTCCTCGTTTTCCTGACGGCAGTGGGAAATGGTTTCTAACACATCACCACCTTTCATAGGTGTTCAACCATCTAGAGGCCCCCTAAAATCCCCTATGGGCCCACATGATCCTCACCGTGTTGTTCCATCTCCTCTCGACATCCTCAAAGACGTCGTAGAGTTGGTCCATCTCCTGGACAGCTTTCGTGGGCTCCGTGTGGAGAGGAACCAGAACAAACTCATTGATTGCTGCAGGAACGAAGACAAGGAAGAGAAACACAGCATTTCTGAAAGGTCCTCCTGGTGTCAGCTTGTTTAAGGCAAGATAAACTATTTGAGAAGAGTATTTTGTTTTGTGCGCACTGACCAGTCTTGTTGCTTTGGAACTGAACGATGAATGGCTCTCTGACAAAGGAGTCTTTCTTCTGGTACTGATAATGACCCGTCACATTCACCGTCTGGATCCTGCACGGACAGGACGACAGGTTGAAAACAAAACACAGGTCATGTGGTGGATTTACCAGCAGCAGAGGAACAAGAGTTGTGCTACATCCAGAGTGGAGGTTAGGTTCTTCATTAACCTTCTCATTAAAGATCAGACTAGCAGGGACAGCCTTGTGTCTTACCTGTAGATGAAAACATACTGCTGCATGTCGTCTGCAGACTTTCCCAGAGCCTCACTGGACAACGACTTGTAGGCATAATTGCCCTCATACCTCAACACAAAGACAAAGAGGAAATATTATGAACGACAGCAGAGAGACATCAACACATCACACTGCTCAGAATCTGGAGAAAAGGTATTGTACAAAGATGTGGGGAGTTTTTGTGCATTATCATTAAATGATCATTTTCATGACAGATTTTAAAAACACATTCAGTCTGATCTGGTGCCACCGAGAAGCTGGGGTTAAGAGTTTTTTTGTTTTTTTTTTGGAGTGATAATCTTTACACCAACAGTGGCAGAAATTTCCTGAATCAAGGCATTATTTTATGTGTGTAACAACAAACTAAAATGAATCATAAAGAACAAAACTGAATTTAAGCGCTTCCTATTTAAAGTGGAACTGTGTCTCTGTGTGTTTGGACAGTGCAGTACATAGACAAACCTCTAAGTTTTCATCTCTTAACTCATTAAATTTTGCAGGAGTGATAACAGCCACCTCCTCTCCTGAAATCTGACTGATAAACAGTAAATTCTTTATAATTTACTGATATTTGTAGTTAAAAGCAGAGTCATCAGCCCGTAACATGACTTTCAGCTGCCCTTCATCTGCACTGGTTAGCAAAGCTTATGTCTGTTTTTTGGCAGCACTTGACAGTACTGAAGCTAAAGTAGCCAAGCTATTTGGACGGTCCGGTGGTGGAAAGTGCATTTACCTAAGTACTGTATTTAAGTACTGTATTTAAGTACTGTATTTAAGTGCAGTATTTAAGTACAGTTTTGAGGTACTTGGACTATATGTGAGTATTTTTGTTTAATGCTACTTTCTACTTCTACTGTACTACATTTCATAGAAAATATTGTACTTTATACTGCACCCCATTTTTCTTAGTTACTACTCACTAAGTTACTAGTTACTTTGACAGTAAAGATTTTGCATAAACGTATGTGTATAAACTGTGTCTTCCAACCACTTCTTTCTTCTGTCCAATCCCATTAATCATCTGACGATCTCCAGGTTTACCTTGTGATCATTCAGAGGGCCCCAACCCATGGGTTGGGAACCATTGAACTAAACTACTGAATCATATTAAAAGTAAAGTGGCTCCATCAGTATTAAGGATTTAATTATGTCATATATAATAATATACCTGCCTTGTTTTACTGCATAAAAAGTATTTTTATTTACATTATGACAATACTTATGTACTTTTACTTGAGTAGTATTTAAAATGCAGAACTTTTACTACAGAGTATTTTTCTATTGTTGTATTTCTACTTTTGTTTAAGTATATAATGTGTACTTCTTCCACCACTGTAGCAGTCATCAGTTAGCTCCCATTTCAGCCTTTGCACATTTTCTCTCAAAATGATCTGTTTGATAAAAGGTTTCCCAAAGATCCACACATGCACAAAACCTTGATTACAGACAGTAATAAAAATGCCATGTATGTCAGAGGTTAATGTCCCAAAACGATCCCAGAGACACCAACAGATGTGAATTTATTAAGCGAGGAGAGTGCCTACAGATAACCAGCTAGCTTACATTTGAAAAGCAGACTGGACACCAACCACCACAGATTATAAATGAATTATTAACCAACAAATCAAGATGAGCAAAATCAGTTTGTTCCCTGTTAGACATCACCAGAGAGAAAGCAGCTGCCTGCTGAGCGAAGCAAAGCCTTGTTCCAGTCATTTCAGTTGGGTTAAATTTATAAGGCCATTTATAAGGTGATGCATATAAATGATGACACAAATTAAAACTGGTAACTGGTTTTAATCTTGTTCCTGATCAGTGTCACTGTCACTAAATATTCTGATTCTGATTAGCAATAGTGGAATAAGTTCCAGGGGGACAAAGAAAAATATTCCAAAATGGAGGTTTGGGCAATGGATTAATATTACTTCACCAGGAGATACCTATAAAACTATACTACTACAGTAAAAGTACATAAGCAGTCCAGGACACGTAATCATCAATATATTACACCTCAAGCAATTCTACGTCTCTTTTTAACCTCGCCACCATTTCTAAACTGTGACAAGACGTGTTTCTGGTCTGTTTTTATTTTCTATTTAATATTTTTCAGAAAGCGGTGAGACTAGTATACATGGACAATCCTTTTCACTAATATAACTCAAAAAGTTCTTTGTGTTCTGTGGTCGTGTCTCGCTTGAACTTAAACATTTCATCCTTATCCTTATGATAAAAGACACACAAATACAGAGGCAGGAGGCTCTGTCTGTATACATGTATCTGATGCTGAGCATAAATGAGCCTTAAGAATAAACAACCAAAACAAAGTGTTCCCTGATATGAAAGGCATTAGGATTAGTAAAGAGGATAAATACAGGTGATTGGGATGATTGATTATGATTAGATAATGTTCCACATGCTGAAAAAATCCACTGTACCTGTCAATTCCCCTGTTGGAACCAGACAACAGACACATAATGATCACCATATCGTATGAATATGCAGATGATGTGGTTACAGCAGGGTTAGTAGTACTGTGTGTGTACATTCATCTTTAAATCCCTCAGTGTAGAAGGTGAAGTTCTGTCAACATTCATGTGGTGTAAAAATTTAATGAGAGACGTCACATTTAATGTTTTAGTCAAATCTCCTCTGAAGGTTTTTATTGTCTAGGAGCATTTCATTATATAAAACACATATATGTGGGACTTTCTCTTAAGAAGCCACCGTGAGTTCATCTTAAGAATTACACATTCTGACAGAAAGTTTCCTGAAGGTGAAAACCAGCTAATTATATAAAGTATATAGAAACATTCAGAGAATCAGCAGGTACTCCTTGAACCTTTTATCAAGGGTGCCTCATTAGAAAGTGGTAACTTTTTAATTGATTTGTTCATTACACTAAATGAGTCCTGGCCTTTAACTCAAGGATTCTTGGTTTCTGGTTAAATGACTTAAAGCTTTTGCTCCTTTATACAACTCCCGACCAGAGACTTGCAGAGAGAAGCAGTGGTTAGCATATGAGTGTATTGGTTACCTGTACCTGTTGAGAGATACCAGCAGAGCTTTGATGGCTTTACCATCAGGATCTACTACATCCTGAAGGAGAGAGATATCACAACGATGCAAAACCTGCACACACACAGACACACAAACAGACACACAAACAAAGTCAAGCAGATTATAGGAAACCACCACTTGAAAACCACTCTGTGACTGTGTGTGTGTGTGTGTGTGTGTCCTACCCGTGTCAGAGTGTGTATCACTCTGTAGTTTTTAGCTTTCTGGTAGTTGAATTTCTGCACATTGTAGGAACAGATCCTGAATCCTGACACTGTCACTGCTCCCACCAAGAGGGTGAGAAAAGAGAGGAGGAGGGGGAGAGGAAGACGAACAGAGTGGCACCTCATGGCTGGACTGTGGAGACAACAAAATATGCAGAATGTCAAAATAAATAAATAAGACAATAGGCAGGTCAGGTTCTGTCTTAGGTGTTAAATATGAATTCGTTTTTTTCTGATTTCAAATGCCTGAGAAAATTCATGGTAAGTAGGAGTCAGACATTAGCTAGCTAACACGTGGTGAAAAACTGCAGCTGTGACAGTCATTGTCTGCAGGTGGTGCAGTGTGACTTGTGTGTTAGTTTGTCTCTCAACATGCTCTGACTTCCCTCCTCCGTCTGTGGCTCTCAGCTTCACATCTTTACAAACACAGTCTCGTTTTTTAAAAGTCATTTCCTTGGACTTGAATCTGGATCGATTTACAGCACATAGCATGAGGATGGTTCTCCTCTTCCACAGCAAACACAGACATTAACCATTAACATTTCTCTCCCTCTTTACATGATCATCTTCTTCAGGGAGGAGCAGAGGTCAGGAAGCTACAGAGCCGATGGTTAGTGTGGTCTGATCTCAAGAAACACTGGCACAGTCACATACGCATCAGTTATACTCGTATGCAGACACCATGGAGGTGTACTCTGCCTGGAGTCTGTCTGGAGGATGCATGTGCAGCTTGTGTGCTTGTTCTTGTTTGAAAAAGAAAATATAACACTGGCCTTTCCACACCTGCGAGTATGCAGAGCCGCACATCAACTGCACATTCATCTTCTGAGCAAGTGGAGTAGAAAGAGTATGTACGGTAATAATTCCCACATCCACAGGTACGCCAAGGTCCACGAGATATATGTAACTGAAGCTTAAGACAGGCCTTAGTTCACAGCAGTAAACTGGTGTGTAAATGAAGGTCAGAGCTTCCTGTGACGGCGCCTCGTACTGACCTCTCCTCTGACTCTCTTCAGTTCTGAGAGTCTGATTGATGGTTTTCAGTTACAGAGTTATTAATTGAGGCTGCTGTGGACATGGAGAATCAGTAAGTAGAACAGCTGTGACTTCAGACTGTATACTTCAGAGTATATGATGACAGAATGCAGAAAAGCCGGTCTGCAGTGTTTGTGGGATGTCCTCTGATTTTCTGAGGAGATGTTTTTGCTCCTGTGATCTTTGTCAGTTACTCGTGTCGGTAGAACAAAGCGAGTGATGTAGGTCACAAACTGCTCTCCGTCTCAGAGTCATAACTAAGCATCGTGTGTTATAAGCAGGAGGCCATGTAGCAGCTATTAATTGTTTACCTGGCATTGTTTACCTCTCTGGGACTGTGCAGACAGTAGCACTGTAACACATTAGACTTTACATCCACTGATTCGTGGAAACAATCGACTGTTTTTTTCCTCAGATGAATGGATCACATTACGAAATAACTGGCTCAGTTCTCAGTGGCTTTCCACACAACAAAATGACACCGAGATTTGGTGTCGTATGTTTTATAAAAGCTGTACATGAACAGGAGGAGCAGGTGGGAAAGTGAACTGATCAGAGACTGTAGAGTTTTTACAAGAGAAACAAACTCCACAGCAACAACATGGCTGCAGCCAAACAGGGAAACATTTAACGCCTGCAGGGGAGAAGCTCGAAACTATGAGTTTTAACAGCTGCAAATCTGCCGTCTGGTTTTAAATATTAACTCAGTCTTGTTAATAATGGTGAACTTTAACAGCTTTATCTGCAGATTTCAAGAGAAGAAACGGCCGAGTGAATGTGGAGGCGACAGGCTGGGTGGTTTGACTGGTCTGATGGAGCAGGGTGAGCGTGTTCAGACCTGAGGCACTGCAGGCAAAAAGACGGAGACGGAGAAATTACTGAGCAACACAGACTCAGGGAACCTGTTTACTGTTTGTCCTCTGACTGAACAACTGTAAACATGGCACTGACTGAAATTTGTCTTTTAAATTCAACCTGTCTGAATGAAGACAAAACAATAGATGAGCACGTTCATCACAGAGAAGCACTGCAGAGAACAGGAGAATAAAGATGAAGACACACTGATTCTGTTTGGAGGTTAGTGGAGCGACAGGTTACTTTATCACACTGTCCTGCTGCCACAAATACTCACTACAGCCCCAAATGTGGATTAATCCACCACTGAAAATAGTCCCCAGCAGACGCACTATTTTCTCCTGTTTGCTTGTTGAAGTTAAACTACATGTTTGTGAGGTGGAAAAATCTAAAATAACAGCAGCCTGATTATGTATCTCTGCTCCCTGAACACCCACTGTTCTTCAGGTTGGTTGCTGTTTGATGTTTTGTTTTCATTTTGACAAAGACGCCACGACCACGGAGGTGATGCGACCTGCAGGCTGCAGTAACATGGTAAATACCTTTCAGATTATGAGGTTATTCCCAGCGGTCAGGTCAGTTAGCACAGACAGTCGGTTGTTTAGTCAGTCAGTGGGTCCGGCTGTGAGTCAGTTTGCGCCTGTTTCAGCCTCTCGGCTCCTCCCAGGCCTGGAGGTGGTGCGACCGGTAGAGTGACTTCTGTTAAACCTCCAACACTCCCTCAACACAACAGCCTGACTTCTACACACAGTCACTCTCCAGCTATGGCAGCCAGTCCAACACACGCTAACATCCCAAAGGTCGGACACAGTGGGAGGTTAATCTGACTCATTTCTGAGACTGTGGTTTGTGGTGTTGTTTTGTGAAACAAAAGCTTGAGTTTTTGCAGCTCTGTGTTGTGGTAGCAGGAAGTATTTGTTGAATACAACTGCCCGAGCCACCTGTCATTACAGCTCAGTCACCTTCTAGGAATTACATTCCTCACCCCTGTTGACAGTCTCCTGCGATAACACCAGCAGCTGTGGCTGAACAGTCAGAAAATCTTCTCTGGTTCAAGCTTCTCTAACGTCTCACTCTCCTGCCTCTCTCTGTTATATATCATTACAAACTGAATTTATCATTTGAAGACGTCACTGAGACAAAACACCTGGTTGATCAGCATCACAGTGACTAAACAGATTTTACTGATTTGACCTTAATTTGAGCAGGAAGTCCTGAGGACAACTGAGGTCTGACCAGGAGCTTTGCTAAGATTTTCAGTAAGTTGCCTGTTAGGACGCTCGGCTCCTAAAATCTGTGAGTGTCTCCTTTACTTCACCTGTTCTAGATGTTTCAGTGACTTTGTTCTGATACACTCGGGTTTAACTGTGTATTTGTGTGCACGTGAAGGCCACCTGTGATCTGCGTTCCTCTGAACTTCTGCTTCTGTGCATCCGCAGAGATTATGTCTATATAAACCGACCATGAAAACAATGGAGGAAAGAGTTTCTCCTTTCTCTGCCCTGATCTCAACAGTAAAGGTCTAACAACATGTGTTATTCTAGTGTGAACCAGAGACAGTGTGAACAGTGCTGCTCACTGCACAGCACCTTTTTCATGCATTCATGTACGAAATCAGAACATCTGGAGCCTACAGAGGCAGCTCAGAGTTCATTCACCAACATTATTTCACACCATTTTCTATGTTGATGTATCTCTGATTGAATTCAAATCTGACGCCACCACACATTTTCAAACAATCCCTCATTCAAACTGTCTCTCTAATCAACTGATTGTCCACATCACATCTTCACACACTGCAAAGGGATTTTTCATACACTGCAGGTGAAGATAACTTTGAACCTGGGTCTAATTTTTCCATGTTTCTGGGTGTAAATGACTGATAGGGACAAAAATCTTCAGTGCAGTACTGACAGCTGCTGTAATTTAATCCAGTCCAACAGTTCGTCCACTAAAGTTCTTGTTTTGTCTCTGACAGACTCAGACTGTTCTTCTCAGTGTCTGACAGCATGATGAGAGGATTCCTCCAGAGACAGAGCTTTTTATTAAAGAGTCAGTTTAACCAAAAACAGGGATTTAACAGGAGCTGCTGGAATACCACTGCCTCCATCTGTTAGTGTGTCTGTGTTACTGTGGGACTTTCAGTGGTGGAAGAAGTAATCAGATACTTTACTTAAGAATCTGAATACTTTATATGTGCATTTAAGAACATGGGAGAATAAGCCCCAGGTTCATATTATAAATAATGATCAAGTTATGAAACAACTTGTTTGTATGTTGACTGGTGACTTTGACCTGAAACAACTGACACATCCTGGGCAGAATCACCAATTAAAACAGGTTAATCTTTAACAGCATTTACCTTCAAACATCACTGACATTTTAAGCCCTGAATTTCTCCTGAAACTACCTTCAATATATTTTCCAGACTCAAACTGTACATGAACCAGCTTTAACACTATGTTCCCAAAAATGAACTACTTTTGTGAAGTGTTGGGTCTTCAGTGAGAATCTAAAACTTTTGTTTAGATTTTAGTTTTAGTCTGAACAGTGTTCAAACCCAACAAACTTTATTTTGAGTATTTCATGTCATGTCAATGTCACACTTATAATATATCATGGTTTGAGTGTTTCACACTGAGTAAATATCCAGGTTAAAAAAAAATCTAAAAGCCACACAAGAAGACAACACAGAGAACACACCTTAATCTGGGTCACACACTGACACACTCCATTCAGGATTCAAAACCACTTCTTTTAAACACACACACACACACACACACACACACACACACTGAGCAGACTCAGCAGCTCTTACTGGTCCAGTCCCAGTCCTGAGTGCTGGTGCTGCTGGTTTTCTTACCTGTCCAGGTGAGCAGGCGGTTGTCCGTGTGTCTTCACTGTTGAGACCCTGTTGATTGTCTCCTGCTGCTGCAGGGTGGAGGCTCTCAACCTGCTGGTGTCAGTTTACACTCCGCCCACTCTGCATCACCTTCCTGGTTCTGTCAGGTCGGCCACACCCTCCAAAGCTGTCATGTTCAAGGACCGTGGGAAGGACAGGATAGTTATATTTCGCAACACTTCTGAGAACACAGCTTGGACAGGTCAAGGTTTCTTTTTCTGAAATTTGGAAGATACCAACAAGGAAACAGGTGTCAAAGGAAAAAAGAAAATCACATAATGCTGCTTTTGTGTTGTGTTGTTGTGAGTGGGAAAACAGGGTGATGCCATATTGCTCAATGTTTTCTCACAGCTGTTAAACTCCAGTTTGAACACGTCCTCAATCACAAGATTTCCTAATGATCTGTGAGAACTGAGACTAAAACCTGGGGCAAGGTTGTAGTACAGATAAAGAACTGCAAGGCTGCAACCAACAATTTATCAATATGCCTGATAGTAATTTACTTTAATAATCAATTGATCTTTTAGTGCACCAATCATTAGATTTGTTGCCAATTAATTCTCTGTCAATATCACCGATCAATCTAATGAAACTACCATGTGTAGTGAGGTTCAACAGGGGCCCAAGATCAAATCTTTGCCCTGGAGCCCCCTGCAGGTCAATGTGGGCATGGTCGCTGGAAGGCTGCTGGTCTCTGATAAGTTTCAGCATCACAACAGTTTTTGATTCACCTTTAAAGTTTATTTTCCTCTTAAATACAAATACAGGGATATTTATTTTCACATGAATCATTGTCTCTATCTGCTGAGCCTCTCAGTCTATCCATGTAGCCTCATAACTGCAGAGGTTTGGTTAAATATTACAGTTTACAGGGGACATAAGAAGAACCTCTGCAGCAAACAGACATTAAATGTTACTGCACTCTTACTTTTTATTTCTTGATCAGTAATTGTGGCATAAGCAAACATGTAGGTCTCTTACTAAGTCAGTACTCAGTGACCCCTCCTTTGATAGATATCACAGCTACAAACAGCTTCCTGTAGCGGCTCAGAGTCTTTCTGTTCCTCTTCCTGCAGATCATTTAAGACTCTGAGATATTTCAGTCTGTCCTGTAAAAACAGGCACGTTTTTTTCAGTCAGGTTCAGCTTTAAATGCTTCAGCTTGTGTTGTCTTGTTGTAGAAACCAGTCTCTTCACTTTCACTTTCCTGACTGACTGACTGCAGAACATTTGCATCCAGAATTTGAATCCATTCATCCCTCTGTCTGTGCAGTTTCCTTAGTCACAAAAACCAAAGCCCCAAAGCAGTCCTCCCCTCCCTTTTACACATGCTACAATTACTGTTTTCCTGTTTTATGTATTTAAGTCTGTTAAATAAAAAGCAACAGTGCATTAACATTTGAGGGAAGAGTCATTTAAAATGTCTGTTTGCTGCAGAAGTTGTTTTTAGCTCTTTAACTTTTAAAAAATGAACAGAATATACATTTTTTCTAGGTGCACATGTTGTGATCACTGCAGAAACTTACCGCCCCCTTCTGGCAGGGTGCAGCAGTGCATGGCCTTATATGGCGGGTGTCGGACCTCGGAGCCGCCTCCTCCTGCAGGCTGCAGCCGGGGATAGTGTCAGGAATCAGGATACAGTCGGTCAGCTGCGTGTGAGTGTGTGTGTGTGAACCCCAGGAGCACCAACAGGACGGGTCCCGCAGCCCCCTCAGGTCCAGACCCGGAGCTTCAAACCACCACATCTACCCGCTGAGATGGATTAACAGGAGCCGGGACAGTCAGGCTCCAGCCTCAGGGGTGAGTTACCGGGACCTCAGAGCGATTCACGGACCAGTAAACATCAACTCACTGAGTGTAAATAAAGTTGTTAGCTTGCTTCGCTAACTTTGTGATGTGAGCTAACGGTGCTAGCCGTTAGCACCACAGCCCCTTTCATTCAGTCAGCGACAGAAACGGGACAGTCCGGGTTTAAACTGCGAGCTGGAGGATTAAACTTTATATTTACCGTGTTGACATGGATCGGCTGTAGCCGTTAGAGTTAGCTTCGAGCTCGGGGTGAGTTGTCCAAATGCCGCGGTGCTAGTTAGCTCAGTAACCGTCGGTAACGTTTAATATCAGCGATTAACTTATAAACTTTAAAGATTAAAATATAAACCTCCGCTTGTTCGGTAACTTTCTTCTGCTGTGTACTGAGCTAACCGTGTTAGCAGTTACCTCCACAGCACATTAATTATGTATTATTAGTGTTTTTGTGTAGTTTAAGTTATTTATTTTGAATTTGGGTGTTAACCAGCAAACGTCTAACTGATCAGTTTGTTGCCTTCACGGACGCCTCATAAAAATCCAATTTCTCCCTCTCCTTACTTTTCTTTATTTGTTTTACAATTCAGGAGGGTTTAGATTGAAGTTAAATGGGCCCAGGATCTGAAAAATATAAGTTTTATTTTATCATATGGTTGTAGCAGCTGAAGACTCGGGAGGAAACGTGGTTCAGTTTTGTCACCATTTGTCAGTTGGATTTAGAACAGCAGTTTTAAATGTATCACAGATCTAATAACTGTTTACTGGGTCAAGTCTTTATTAATTAAACAGCTCTTATTAATGAACTCTAACCCTAAATCTTATTTAATAAAAACTCTTTTATTAAAATTTAAATGGTATATATACGGATATATATATATATATGGTATATAAGAAATTTAAAATACTACACAGCATTTTCCCCACCTAACCCACTCCTCCCCACATAATAAACCTAGGATTTAGAATGTTTTACTAAAAGAAGAAATTACAAATACACATGAATTCAGTGTATTTTCTTAAGCAAGTAAATAAAATTCATTCCAGGTGGAGGCACAGTGGGCTGCACATGAAATAGAACTATGTGGATAGTGTAACAAAACAACATTACACATAACTAAACACAAGTAAAACAAACAAATAAATAATAGATAAGACGGAATAATAAGACCAACAACTGCTCCGTATAATAATAAGATAATAAAAATAAAATGAAGTAAATTAGTCTTTCCCCTTCACAGAGCTACCTGTGCATGAAAGCTGCTGTACTGTTCAAATAAAGGCAGTTCATTAATAATTTATTAGGAAACCGTGTTAATGGGTGTTGCTCTCCTTTAACTGAGACACCTGACGAGTTAAACACTGAAGGATCCTGATGAAGCTCTGCAGGCCGAAGCCTCGCCGTGCGTTTTGTTTTCCTGGCTTCGGGCTGACTCTGCGAGCCGCTGCATTATTAATGTGTGACATGATTTCCATTCAGAGAGGCCGCCAGCTCCGTAACTGGAGCCAACTCAGCCCCGCTGCCGTCTCCCACCGGTTTGTTTTTGGGATGTAGATCAGTGTGTTTGTGGAGCTCAGATGTGACCAAGCAGTTCTTCAGTGACCTGGATTCTGGAGAGTTTTAAACCAATCAGCTGCTTGCTGATTAATGACCTTATAACTGTTTATGTGAACGACTGTTAAAAAGTCTGGCTTTCTGTTCCCCTGTTGTTTTTTCAGCCCCCCTCCCCCCGCAGTGGCCAGGCAGCGTCATGGCGTCCCGGCTGCTGGACCGTCTGAAACGCTCGCTGTTTAAAGACGGTCAGGGGGCGGGAACCGAGCAGGAAGCAGGAGGTGGACAGGAAGAGGAGGAGTTCGATGAGGACCGCTGGGAGGCGGAGCTGGTCGAGGAGGAGGAGTGTGTGACTGATCGGCTCGGAGGGACGCTGTGCTTCGACAGCGGAGGAGGAGGAGGACTGGAGGACGGAGCGGAGGGCGAGGGGTCGGGGCTGGACAGCGACTCCGACTTCCTGGGAGAGTCGATGGAGGAGGGGCTCAGCAGCACAGGTGAGATGGTGAAAACAGCCCTGATGTCGACATATGCATGTATATACTTGACACACTGACTTGACCCGTCCGTTCACCTGTCCCGTGCAGATACCAGTCCTGTCGGTGTTTCCCCTGTGGGCCCCTCCCCCTCCTCCCTGCTGACCCGGCAGCTTCAGGAGAGCTGGAGGAGCCTGCGTGGACTCGGAGGAGGAAGTCCCGTCTCCTCCGGGCGGCGGCTGACTGACAGCTTATTGTTTGAGGTCACTGACGCCAGCGTGGTGCAGGACGGCTCCTCAAAATATGTGGTGAGTTCAAATACCAGGTGACAGGGAATAATAAAAGAGGGAAGGCTACTCATAGAGAGCCACAGGAATGATCCGTAAACCAGGATGTACCTTAGCACGTTAGCATGTTAGCACTTCCTGTTCCCTCGTCCCAAAGTTGGTCTATAGTCTAACATTAGCTTCTTACTTCAAACATCAGAACAGTGGTGTTCATCTGTGAAGATGATCTGATCAACTAAACCTGAAGGATCAGAAACTTTAGCTGCTCACTGTTTATTTTCTGGAATAATCCAAAACACTATGAAAAAATGCCAAGAGCTGTACGCACTAACGTTAAAGTGAAGATGTTTTCAAACAAAAGGTTTTATCACTGAGAAAATTCTGAAATCTGAAGGTCATTTTTACTGTTGAACATGAATGCACCACCTCAGCAAACATTAATCAGTCTGCACTCGCAGCTTCATGTCCAGACAGACCTTTTTGGACGGCCTAAAGTCGACATAAAAGAGACTTTTGAAAGATCGCAAACCTCCATTTTCTGCATCCATCAATACGAGTGAAAAGCCCAGCGTGGTGTAAAATAGAGTTTCATCCTGTTGTTTGAGCTGTTGGCCTGTGTCTGTCTCTCCCTCCAGCTGTACACCATCCATGTGATCCAGTCCGGCGGCAGCGATAAGACTCCGGCCATAATCACCCGCCGATACTCTGATTTCCAGCGCCTTCATGCCACGCTGCGCCGTAACCACGGAGACCAGATGGAGCGCGTCTGTTTCCCACGTAAGTCGTGGTTTTCTGAAGGTGTTTCTGTTTCCTGTTTCCTGCTAAAACACTGGAACCTCACCACCTGTTGTGATCACTGCAGGGAAGAAGCTGCGGAGGAACTTCACGGCGGAGACGATCGCCAAGCGGAGCCGGGCGTTTGAACAGTACCTGTCTCACCTGTGTTCGCTGTCCACCCTGCGGGGGGCGCTGTGCGTCCGACAGTTCTTCTACCTGACAGACCTGCAGACTGCACAGCTGCTCATCAGGTAACTAACACACTGACACAAACCACACTTTTAAACTCATCTAAACATCACAGTGTTTAATGAGGGGACTGTGTTAAATTGTAATATCCATGTTACCTGTGACACATTCTGAAGCACGTGCATTTGCTCAGTTTTATAACATTATAAAGTGAATACAGTCAGGTTTATATGAACTCATGGGTTAGGGTTAGGGTATGAACCCTAACTATGAACATATATTTGAACCTGGGCTTTATTTTCCCATGATTCTGTAAATGATTAATATGGACAAAAATCTTTGGTACTTTTATGTGTGTAAAGTATCTGATTACTTCTTCCACCACTGAAAGTCCCACAGTAACACACACACACTAACAGATGGAGGCAGTGGTATTCCAGCAGCTCCTGTGTTCTGCTCTGTTAAATTCTCATGGAGTCTGGTAGAGATATACACAGATGTTTCTGGTTAAATAAAAAGGATCCTGCTCTTTAATAAAAGCTCTGTCTGTAGGAATCCTATCATCATGTTGTCAGACACTTATAACACTCTGCGTCTGTCAGTGGTAAAAACAGGATCTTTAGTGGACAGACTTTGATGTGGACAGTTGCTTTTTGTTCCTGTCAACGATTTACACCAACAACATGGAAAATAAGGCCCTGGCTCAAAATGACCAGAGTTATCCTTTGAACAGAGCTGGGACTAAAACAGCTCTGGGTATTGGTTCTGAAGGGGGCAGGTTTTGAACCAGTAAAAAGGTTGGTTCCTCTTGAGGTACTGAAGAAACCTGTGAGACTTAAACAGAAAGGAGAACATGGTTTTGGTTTTTTATTGTCTCGCATCCAGTCGTGTCTCCTTTTTTTTGCTTCTCCTTTCTCTGTCTCGGCGTCTGTGTTTGCACTGCTAACCTCAGAGAGAAAGAAACACACTAAAATTACATTTTTGCCATAAGTGTAATTTAATCCTCAGTGATTTGAATATGCAGGAGGGCGTCGTCTTCAGCCACAGCCTGTCTGTTCTGAGTTCTTATTAATGAGCTGAAAGTGAAAGTGAGCTGTTCTGTATGTCACAGTTTGGCCTAATTAACCACACGTCTTATGTAGACTTTAATGATGGGACCTCCTCTCAGTACCTGTGGCAGCAGTGAGTCCTTTCAAAGTCTGGCCTTAAGTTTCTTACACAGTGACCCCACAGGCAGTAAGAGGCAGTAATGTACTGGACAAATGACATCAATAAAATCCTGCAGATACCAGACCCTGTTCAAGGATGAGGTAAAGATGAAATCATACGGGTGGAACTGATGTAACGCTCTGATGGCCCTGGATTGGGCAGAGCGCCTGAACGCCTCATGGGCCAATGACCGAGCGCAGCTGAAACAATTGATGCAAAACAGCTGTTTTTATGAATTTCTGGCTTTCATTTGAAATTAAAAGGAAAGTCAGGAATATAAAAACTAAATTATAATCGCTGACCCCCTGACGTGTAATTTCAGCCACAACTTTCCTGGAAAATAATTTTTTTAAATAGTGTCTTGCTGCTGATTTTCTTTCTCTCCCTGTGTCCTTTCTTCTGCTCTCTGCTCCACCTCTGTGACGTGTTCTGATAAATGAATGAGGTCAGAGGTTAAAGGTCAGTGTGGGCAGAGTCGTAGCTCCAGTGTTTGGCAGCTTCAGTGTTTCAGAGTTGAGTTTGTCTTGTTTCGTTGAGGGTGGGACGTTACCAGGAGGCCTTGGGTCCGCTGCTCAACGCCAAGAGACTGCAACATAAACTGGGCTGGGCAAGTTACTACGACAGCCAGGCTCAGGCCCCGCCCCCGGCCTCCTCCCATTGGTTCTTCACTCTGGTGGGGCTGTCGTGCTGCTTCCAAGAAGTGGACCAGCTGGAGGAGGCTCGGGATCACTGCGACCTCGCCCTCCGTGTCCTGACCCCGCCTGAGACTCAGACTAACACAGAGGACAAGCCCCTCCCACTCGAGGATAAGCCCCTCCCACAGACTGATGTGCCACACCCACATGCCAACAGGCCCCACCCCCTCCTGTTGCCGTTGTTGCGGGCGGTGGTTCGGTTGTCGTGGCAGACAGGAAAAGACAAACGGCAGTGGGAGGAGCTCCTGCAGCACCTGGAGGAGCAGTGGGCGGGGCTAGACAATCAGCCAACCGTCAAAGAGTTTCTGGTAAAACACAACCTGCAGGAGAGCGAGGGGGAGGGCTAACACAACGCACACACTGCAGAGTACAATCAGTGTCAGGCCCACTCAGCCCTCAGATAAAAACAAATATGTCATGACAGCGTCTCGGGAGTAAAGTCATAATTAAAAAAATATTTCGAGAAGAAAGTCAAAATATTTTGAGAAGAAAGTGACGTCGAAAGAAAAGAAAATTGTAATTTGAATAAAAATGTGGAAAAATCGTAATAATACAATTTGGTAAAACTAAAATGTACAATGTGAATATTTACTTTTAATATTTCAAGGAGAAGTCACAGTATTAAAAAGTATTTAAAAGTCATTCTATTTCAATAAATAAGGTCATATTCATGAGAAAAATCCCAATATTACAAGAAAAGTTGCAGTAGTTTGTGAAAACAAGAAAAAAAACCATCTTCATATAACCAGAGAAAAAAGAAAAGGTCATTATATTTCAAGAATTAAAGTAAATGAATTGAATTATATATGAATGTCTCAGCATTTCCAGACAGTTTCTATGTTCCTGCAGTGTCACTTACATAGATTCAAGATTCTTTATTTATATACTTTAATAAATAAGAGGAATGAAATATTAAAGCAGTGAAAGAACAGAATCTGAACAGTAGATTTAACAATAAAAGTGTGACAGATAAATGAAACCGCTGTGGTCTGAAAATATTACGACTCAGTTTTTCTCAAAATATTCAGACGTTCTTCTCAAACGTAATAATTTATTTCCTCTTCCTAACAGTGGTTGTAGCGCTCTGTTGTTCTATGCATCCTTCATCTGTTCAGTCTAAAGCCTTGAACCTGTTCACTGACGTCTAAGAGCTGCTCTCAGCTGTGATGAGCCACAACAGTTCATAAAGGGAAGAATTATTTATTTTAAAAAACAAAGGCATTTACAGATCATCCTGGCACTTAGAGTAGAACTGAAACACTGTTATGGTTTAGGGACAGATGCAGAGGAAGGAGAAATCACAGTCTCAGTTCTTTTCTATCTTTTCTGTTACATTTGTTAGTTGAGTGCCTTTTCAGAACGTGAGTCAGTAGAAGCTGATTGGTCGAGCTGAGTTAATCCAGCGTGAACGAGACAAACAAAACCATTACAGGCGAGAAACTCCACAGAGTACGGAGGACCACAGGTGTCACAGAAATAAAGTGATTAATTAATTAGCAACTAATGCTACAATAACGAGGCATTAATACATTTGTTCACAGAAGAGAATAGCAACAGTAAAAAATAATGTAATGTGATACCCTTATTACAGCAGTAGTAATGATAGTAGTGATAATTAAAGTATTAACTGCTAACAATACAACTAATAGCAGTATAAGTAATGTCTAATTGTAGCAGCAGGTGTTGAGTGGAGTTGTAGGAGCAGCAGGAGACTTGTCATCACAGATCAGACTCTACAGCTCCAGAGGCAGAAATACCTGCAGAAAGAGACAGAAGAGGAGAGAGAGACGGGAGAGCACAATACTACAGGAAAGGGAGATCAGTGTCTCGTCTCTGTCCTCACCGTCTCTGTCCTCACCGTCTCTGTCCTCACCGTCTCTGTCCTCACCTCTGTCAAAGGAAGAAAGAAAAAGGCCCCAAAATTTAAATATCTGGATTCACAAACTGAATTAGAATTTATATTTTAATCAGGAGTCATTTAGATAGATTAATGAATTTGTACAGTCATTTATTAATGCCTGATTTATTGTACAGTTAGTAATGAAATATTTTATTAGTGTTTCAGTGACACGTGTGCTCAGCTGTGGTTTGCTCAGCAGACAGTCGTCGTCGCTGTCACACGGTGAACGGATGAACGACGCTGAGCTGTTTGTGGCGTCTGTGGCTGAACCAGAAAGAGGTCGGTCACTCTTCACTGTGAACTTTCAGACAGACTCTGAATACGTTCTCACTTTGCGATGAAGATTTTCGTTTAGATCTGAGGAACAAAATCTTCTTAGTGCACTTTTTAAAAAGGCAGGGATCACCTGCAGCCTGTGGCCAGTTAATGATCAGCTGTTACCGAGGCATTAATAACCTTCAGGAGGGCCCTGATGGAGCCGTCAGCTGACCCCCCACACAGCGTCTCCTGTCCACGTCAGCACTCACTCTGTTTTCAAGGTAAATTCTGCTGCTTTCTCAGCGATGAATGCGTGGATTTGGTTGCTATGGAGACCGGTGGTTCTAGTGGTTGTAGTGTCCTGGAGTGGATGACTGACGATAAGCGACAAAAATAGATGTGAAGAGCTGATTTCTACAGCAGCAGGGGGAAAAGAAGCGTGGGACAGATGTGATTGGTGGAGAGTTTTAGAAAGGAAGGAGGTTTTTAAAGAGTGATTAATAAGGGACGAGACAAAGTTATTAGCTCATGAATGAGTTAGCACACAGGGAAATATTAAACGCATCAAATCAGACCAATAAAGTGAATGACTATAAACATTATAGACTATGCACATGTAGAGATTTCTGCACTAATCCTGTGGTAACGTCATATGAAGCTGCTGACTGGGCTCCAGTCTTTACAACAGTCAGGATGTCAGAGTTTCGTTTTTCAGCTGCATGAGACAAACTCAAATAAACGCATGAAACAAGTACAATATTATGCACAGTTACAGGTAACACAGACATTATATTCAGCTTTACTATGAGCAGCAGATCTGTCATTTCCTGCTTCTGCTCCACATTCTGTTTACAGTGGAATAGTTCTTAGCTTTGGTTTTTGTTTTATCTGAGTGTTCGTTTGCTTCAGTCAGCGGCTGTTGGGGAGGAAAAGTGGGTTTCACTCCTCAGTATCACTATCATCTTTATTTCTTGGTGTGATGACACTTCATGTAGGTTTAAATGAAAACTCACTTTTTTCTTTAAAGAGCTCGTGACCTTTTCAGGTTTTGTGTGAAGCAGCAGCTCAGTCATGTTACAATCAGGTCCGTTTGTAGGAGACGCAGATTCTCCAGGTCCTGGAAAACCTGGAATTAATGGATTCAGCCTTCTGTTCATTGAGGTTGTTACGTACGTAAGGAACGACTGTTAGTTTCACGTGAAAAGACTTTGACATTTGACTCACAGAGACTTAACGCTGCTGTAGAGAACAACATAAAACTCCTCCAGTTTCCACCAAGAAACTCAAACCACATTAACCAGATTATGTTTTAGACACTTTTCCTCTCCTGCTGTCGCTCTGAGGCTCCGTAGCTCCTCTGGTAATAACAGGCGATAAATTCACGTCCTGGTTTTTAGTTTGATTCCCGTCACACCTGACGCCCACAAATAATCTTCTAACCCAGAGAGAGTTTATCACAATAAGTGAAAACATAACGATGATCAAAGCTGCATTTAATTGAACAAAGATGTGCTGATTTGACATTTTTGTATGTTATTGCATCTCTGCATCTCAGAGCAACATGAGGCAGTAACTGGAAATAAAAACTAGTCCCTCGTTTTTAAAGAAAAATAATCAGCACACTAAATAAATAAACTCTCCTCTGCTTTACTTTTTATCAACAGTTTGTTCATCATCAGACAAAAAAACAAAGACATATATAATAATTCCTTAGCCTTACTTTATATTTGGAGATTATCTCAAGTCTTCTTATTTCAGTCATGTGATCATATTGTTTACATTTCACAGTTTTTTCTCATATCATATTAATCACTTTGTTCACGGCTCTGAAGCTGCTCCTTCACGAGTTCACAGAGGTCACCGCGCATTTAGTTTTTTATCACCAGAGTTCCAGTTAACAGTTTACAATGTGTAGGATATGTGGAGGTTTTGTTGCGACGGTTCGATTCAATCTGGGACCTTTTCAGTCTCAGTCCGTTTAATATTGAAGCAAACATCCAACATTTTCCCACCACACAGCTGTGAAAACAGAAACCTTCAGCTGATTGATGAATAAATGAAATGTGAAAACAATCTTAATTAGATTATCATAGAGATTATTTACAGATAGAAACTGTTTTCATTTTACTGCTGCATGTTTGTGAAATCCTTATTAACTCTGAGGTGTTTTTGTTTAAAGAGTCACTTTAGAGATTTTCATCTTTCTTTATTTTTTTGAAAAGCTGTTTATTTCAGAACAGATCTCAGTGACAGAAACACAACGTCTTTTTCCAAACTCCACATTCACCTGTTGAGATGAACGATGTGATTTCTGAGCTGTCCTCTGGTGGAAACGCAGCCTGCCTGTTTAACTGTAGCATCACTGCTTCACAGAGCTATGTGCAAGTATATTTTCAAGTATATTTTATGGAATAAATTTGTTAGAAATACATCTCTCTTTTCTTCTGTCTTCATTTTTGGACCTTTGCAGCAGCTGATCTCAGAGCTGTAACACTGGCCACTTTACTGTTAATGAAGTTCCTCAGCAGAGAAACACGAGTCTCCTGGATCATTCAGCCAAACTGTAGATTTACCATTATTGTTCCTTCCATTTGTCTCAGTATTGTTTTATCTGCCATTGTGATTTGGAGAGTGTCTTTAAAAACTAGAAGTTTAATCTTGGACTGGATGTTTCTGACTGAAAGTCGCCACAAGCTTCTTGTACTTCTGACAGTTTATTGATGAACCAGATGTTTTCATCTCTTGTTCTTATAATTTAACCAGAAGTGTCAGGTCACATGTTTAACAAATGCAACATTCCCTCCTGTTTAAATAATGTTTGCTAAAAACTAGAAGCTATAAGAAACTGAAAGGAAAAGTCACATTTTATCCCTGAGGAGGAAAAATTCTTACAGTTTGTTTTCAGTTATAAAAATATTCAGTTGATATGAAACTCTGCCTGTTAACCTCTGAGCTGAGCTGAATTTCTACAGAGCTGTGATTTATTTTTCTCCTACAGCTGCAGTTTGAGCTGGTCTGTGATCAGCAGTGGTACAAGCACCTGTTCACCAGCAGAGGTCGCTCTGCTGCTGCTGCTTCAGCTCATGGCTGAGAGATGACGCACTTTACTTTCAGATTCCTCAGGTCAGATGTAGATGAACAAACAGAGGCTTTGCGCAGTTCTCTGATGAGAGATGAGAAAATATATCACATCCGTTGCTTTGTCTGTGTGGCGGTGAGGTCGGTTCAGGATCAGTTCAGGATCAGTTCAGGATCCACAGGACGGTGCTGGAAACAGATCTGGGCTCAGAGTCTGGTCCAGGTGGTTTTAATGTCGCTGCTGCTGCTGCTTCTCTTCTCTGCTCAGCTGACGAGTGTTAGCTGTAAATAAGTCCCATCGTCCTCCACAAAACATCACCATGGTGACAGGGCCAAGAGCTGAGACATCAGCTGCCGTAGAAACACCAGTTGCTATGGCAACGGTCACGGAGCAGGACTGAAGCACCAACATAGCTGTCAGTGGAGAGTGTTACGTCCACACTCTGAGTGCTGTCAGTCAATGCTCACGGTGACTTTCTAATAAAACATGGCCGCCTGCAGGTGAAGGCTCACAAGGTAAAACATCGTCATTACAGTTCTTACACAGTTTTTAAAAAACACAGATTAAAGACTGAAACAGAAAAACCACCAAAGATTAAATTCAAACTGCAGAATCAGAGAGCTGAACTATTCATGCAGGTTAACTCCAACTTATCAGTCAGCCTCTGTATAGCTGTGTAGTCTGCATTAACACTTCACCAGTTGTTCATCTTGTCTTAAACGTCACAGTTCGTACTGTTAACTCAGGGATCATCAGGAATTTAACACCTCCCTCCTGGAACTGAACAACCACCACTAATTTAGCTCTCCATGGGGTTAGACCATTTTATCTGTGGCTGAGCACGACTCGGATCCAGACCCAGAGCCCTGAACTGCGTCTGTTTTCCTTTCACGCTTGGATTCACCAGAGCTGCATTAGATTTTCAGACCCAGCTGTCCTCTCAGACTCAATCTATCAGGTTGGTGCAGTAGAGTCTCGTCTACACCAACTGTTGATTCTCATTGTTTCTCCAAATATCAGAGCTGGGGTGTTCAGGGATGTTTCCAGGTCAAGCAGTCTATCTGTTCAGCAGCTCAGTATTCAGAGAGAAGTGACTTCACTTGACTCGTATCTGTGCTGATTTGTCAAAACAAATAAAAACTAAAGTTGAAGAAATCTCCAGTGACGTTTCCAGGAAAGATTTGGTGCAAATGATATTAAAACAGATTCTCCTATTTCTTACTTCCAATTACAGTAAACCAGAAGTAGATCAGCAGAACGAGCCAAAATAATCTTGAGCGTGTATGCAGAATAAAGTTTCCATTAATAAAGTAATAAGTAATTGATATTTATTTTATTGCAAGAAAACTCCTGTCTCCTTATAATTAGCACCAAATGTCATAGTTCAGGAAACTTTTTTTGAGAGTTAAGCTCACATTAAAAATGTGGTAACACTTTATTTTGTGAGTCTGTAAATTCTAATTTATTTCTAATCTATTTTTCCTCTGATTAAAACCAAACTACATGATTTGTTTTCCTGGAAACTTTAAAAGAAATTAGGAAATATTGGACCTGTAAAATAAAGTGTAAGAAAATTCCTCTCCTGTTTATCTATTAAATGACATAAAACAGCATTATTTCAACATCACAGTTCAAACTAGGCCACTTGTGTTTGAAAATCTGACACCAGAAGGAATTATTTGATCAAATGGCGTTTATAGATAATTACTGTATATTATTACCCAACTTAATCATTATTATTGATGGCAGCTGTCATCCAGACTCAAGAGGAACACTCCACTAATGTTACACATTATTTTACTCAGAGTATAACGTCCTCTGAAATATAGGATCTGAAACTAGTAAAGACATTTGCCTCATGCTTGGCCCCGCTTTGTGTCAGATAGGGGCCTAAAAGTGCAATACTAAATGACTGGAGCTAAACTCACACCAAGAATTTTTAAACTTGCACAGTTTACTGACAGTTTTACTTGAGTTGTGGGCGATGACATCCACCAAACCTCCATCAATAATCTCCTTCGGGACAGTATGGAAATGTTCAGATACATTTGTCAGGTCACAGGGTTCATGGAAACGCAAACAGAAAATACAAAAGTCTATATCGTCCTGTCACACCAGTCGTACAACCCTTCCTGTATCATCATGAGCTCATCACACGAACATAAACTCCCTCCCTGACATCACACAGACCTGAGCACAAGACGTTACAGATTATTGCACACAGCCCTTCAAGACACAGAGTCAGGACCAGGTTCACAAAACATAATCACAAGTTCTCCACTGTTTTTATAACCTTAACTGTAGGAAAACAGTTTCTGAAAAAAGAAATGCATTTTGATTTTACTTTGTAATATTCATTCTAAAAACAAAATGTTTAAGTCGTAAAGCAAAGATTTATCCTTTAGATATTCTTTAAAGGATAACCTCTCAGATCAACTCCTCATGTAAAACAAAAGTAAACATTACAAAGTTTTGCCAGGTCTGCAGAACGCTCCGAGGAGTCAGTTATGAAGGAGAAGGCTGGAGTTATTCTCTGTCTCTCAAGCTGTCAACAAATCTCATGAAAAGACCTGAGGCAGTGTCCAGAGTCACTCCCTCATTCTCTCATTCACCGCTCCCAACACATCACACTGAGCAGTGAGCTGAGAATATCTGGAATATTTTGTAGTGTTGAACTTTACGTTACATGTTTCATTCCACTGTGAGATTTTGTTGATGGACCGACATACTGTTGGCTCTGTCCTTGTATATATGGTACCAGCGGTAGGCGTCACTGGTTTAACAAGCTTAACGTGCAGACTCACCGGAGCTTCGTCGCCATGGCAATAGAAATAAACATTCAGTTAACATTTGGTTAGGGTTAGCAAAAGACGGTGGATTTAACTGGCGTGGAGACACTGACAAACAATGGTCTGGGTTCAAACCGGGACTGAACAACGGTCTCCTCTGTGTTTTGTTGACACATCCACCCACGACCTTCCCTAACGCTGTTAACTGACACTCAAAACGTAACTGTGGATCGTAATAAGGTGCTGCACAGACGAACTATGTGCGCGTTTTTTACAGGTCAGTATCTTCTGAATACACACACGGTAAGTTTTAGGTGACTCAGTTAATTTTGAATCATGGGATTTGTTGACAAGAAGAAAAACATAGAATATAACCAGTACTAAAAAAAAAAAAAAACTTCAATTCCGAAGAAGTTGGCAACACATCTCAAAATGTTTTGAGGAATCACAGTCATGAAATTTGGCTTCCATTTGGCCACTGAGGTGTTAATTCACTTTTTTTTCTCTTAAACTCTAGCAAATCATTAAAAGTCCTGTCTGTGAAAAAAACATACACACTGACTTTAACACTGATAATTCTTTGGGCAAACCTGGACATGCTTGTTCTGTGCTAATCATGAGTTAGCATGCTAGGTTTATACTGTAACAATAAGTCTGGTTTATGCTAACAGTTGATCGGACACTAACATCTACGTACATACACAAGCATAGCAAGATGTTGGTGAAAAGCAGAAGTAATCTACACAAGGCAAAATAATGGATAAAATATATAAAAACTAATATGATTATAAAATATACTTTTACATCATACAGTGATTGTTATTCTAGATTGTCCACAAACCAAAGTTATACAATGTCTTTGGCTACACACTACCAACAACTTAGTATCAAACTTTATCCTCTCTTTCTTTCACCACACACACACACACACACACACACACACACACACACCCCTATGGTTTAGAAAAAGAAATATACAACAAATATATTCATTTTATGAGTCCAGCTTTGTGATCCTGTCTTCAGGATTTCACCTCCTTTTCACCTCAGAACCCTGACAGAATATGAAAATAAATCGACATTTCTTATATTTAACAAAATTGCATTGAACAGTTTCATTATATGACACATTATTACATCATAACATCTAACCCCTGATTAACATTTCTCAAATTCATCCACCAGTTTCTCTCAGTGGTGTCTGTAATCATACTGGCTTGTAACAGCCAGTATCAGCATTTGTCACAAGTGTAATCCCACTAACAGTAATAGATTTTAAATCTGATTTGATATTCGGGGGAAATAAATTCCTCACTGAAAATCTGTTCAGGCTGGATAAAGGTCTCATTTAGTTGTTTAAATACTAAAAAGTGCCTTTGTTTGGTTCAATTTGCTGCCAATAGCTCATTCTGTAACTAAGCACTCAGCATAGTGATATGCACCGAGTATTGTTCATGGTCTGTGTACAGTCTGTGTTGCAACTCCAGATGGAAATATTTTTACAGATGTCAGGAGCTTAAACACATTGAAGGAATAGTTTGACATTTTGCAAAACATGTTACTTGTTTCCGTGCTGAGAGGTAGATGAGAATATCTCACAAACCAGATTCTCTAAACCTCATTAATTAATGCAACAAAATGTAACTTTTGCTGAGCAACAACTGGAACTCCAACTGCCAGTCACTGAACTGATACGTGACCGAACAGTGTATGTTACCCATGATCCCTGACTTCTGGAGCAGGAAGTGCTGTGGCTGTAACAAACACACCACACTGTGTCTCTAATCTTTCCGTCACATTCCTGGTTATCAGAGATGAACGCTGCTTTTTAATGACTTCTCAGTCTTTTTAACTGATCTACAGTTCAGCATCACTCTGAACTCTCTGGGTCTGATTCCAGCAGTTTTAGCTGCTGACTCTCACTCAGGTAGAGGGAGATCGTACTTGAACCCCTGTTTCTGGTCTTCGGGTTAAGCTAAGCTAACTGCCTTTTGGCTGTAGTTTCATATTTAAAACACAAGAGGGCTATCAATCCTCTTATCTAATTCTCAGCAAGAAAGTGAATAAGGTATTTTCAAATTGTCAAACTATTCCTTTCAGATAATGTATAGATTTCTGATTCATGGCATATAGCGCAACAGGCCAGCTTTCATTAGATAAACAGATGTGCGGCATAAATCATCCTCAGACACCTAACATCAGTAAATGCAGCAGTAGACTGAGAACCAAACAGAAATCCTCTGAAATAGAAACCCAGTTGTACACAGTGCTGCATGGAGTCTTGTGAGCCCTCTTTATAGTCTGATTTATTTACACTCCAAGTCTGTGTGAGTATGTGGAGATTAAAATGGTAAACCACCCAGGAGAGACCAGTGAAAGTGGCGACTAAAAAAGAACGATGTGGTGAAACGGTGACTTAGAGGGTTTAGAGGCTGTTTGATCATAAAGGTGCAGAAATCCCCAAACAAGCTTATAGCGAGTAGAGCCTCCCAGCAGTTTTATCATTTTAGAGACTCGACCTTGACATTTTATGGCACAGAGACTGAAACAAAGGCAGTAAACCAGAAATGGAGATGAAGACACTTTTCCACAAGGCAACACAACCAATGGTGTGATATTTCATACCAGTCACAGGCGGTCTGGTCTGTGAAGGATCCAACCAGTCCATCCACTGAGTCTGTTAACACTGCAGAGTATAAAGCCCATGCAGCTCCTCCGTGTCCTTTTTTACTTGTACAAACTTGCGGAAACTCATTTCTAGAGCAAGCGTTGGATTAGAGATTCCTGTCAGATAGTAGTGTTAGTTTAAACTCAGTTCAGATTGAATCAGTTTCTCCAAGATTGTCATACTTGTGATTTCTGGGGATTGATTGTTGGTTTCCTCCTGAGCCCCAGTATTATCTTTGGCCACATTTTTCAGTTCTCCCGTCCCTCTTTTATTTTACTTGAAGAGACATTTCCAGGCTCAGACGTGTCAGAAAATAAGTTAGAACATCCTGTCAGACAGTAAATAACACAACTGAGATCCAGATTCACTAAGATTGCAGTGGGTGTCCAAATTAATTGTAGTTTTGCAATGTAAGTTCCTTGAAAGCTCAAATTTTCATCATCTAATTATGTCTGTGAGGGTCCATCCAGCACAAACTTTGTGACCACATTGACAGTGTATAGTGCATTGTGAAAGGGACACTAGTATTGCAAAATCCACTGAGAATCAACACCAGTTTTGCAGCTTTATCCTCCTCTAGTTTCAGTTGCATATATGCTCTGTGGTTGAGTCCCTCAGGCTCCCACCAACTCGTCCATGTCAAGTTTTCAGTGACATTTTTAGAAAACAAGCTCTTCTCAGTTCAGACAGTGTTGTCACTAGTAAGTAAGCTAAATAGAGTGGGAACTTATGTTGCATTCATGCCATTGAAATAGTAGGGAGAACAGGAAAAACACCATTTTTTTCTGACTTGGGAGTGTTCGTGCATTATGCCAGGTGGTTAGCTCTAATGTTAAATTAGCTGCTTTTGTTATGTTGTGTGTTTGTAGCAGTTAGTAGGTGAAACAAGACACAAACAGCGCATAGCTCCTGTAAAATGGGCTGAATCGATTGTACGTATATTGGATTTATTTAGATGTAATTTCTTGGAATTGCAAGTCAGAAATTGACATGAGTGGTTTTTCCCACTGGGATGCTAAAAATTAAGATATACAATTAAATCAACTCTTTTTTTATCACTTAGTATGTTTGGTTCATAATGTGGCCATGGGGCTTGGACGACTGAAAGTAAATAAGATGATGTCTAGAGTCTATATGGGACTATGAGATTAACTGCTGTACCAATAAAATCACCTTGTCGAGCCTGGGAAACTTGAGAACCCCCTCCATGTTGTCTAAATGTTTGTTTTCATTGTGGCAGCGACCATTTTGCATTGTTAAACCCATATGTTTCTCTTCATGCTTTTCTTTGAAAGATCCCTGATTTACGAAAATATTCACAGAGCATCATATTGCTCAATGGTGCAAATTAGGTCCATCACTGATATACATAGTTTTGCTTACAAATGGATCCAAAATGTAAATTATACTGTGTAAATGATTCATTACCATGGGTCAGCAGTTGTTTAGTGATTTTAGTAGACATTTACACTTTTCACCACACAAACCTTTAATGAATCTGGGCCTGAGTGACAGATTGGAGGTTTCAGTCAATCAACAGTAACTGATGGTGGGATTGTGTGTGAGAGGTTTTCAGACAGTAGTGACCGATAGCAGAGGACTGGGACAGAGCTGACTGTCACTCTCCACTCGTGTCCCATGGGTTAACAGCTCCTCCACTGTTGTCCAATCATCGAGCAGCTTGCTGTTCCTCAGTCGGTTCTGCTTCATGTGGCTCAGCTCCAGCACCGTCTGAGATGACAGCGATCCCTGGATTCCCCCGGACTGCTCCTCCCCTCCTCCCCTCCTCTCTCTGTGTTGCCGTGATAGTGCCAGGTGACGTCTCCTTTCTGTCCGGCTCCAGTATCGTCCTGCCAATCGGCCGTCGTCCCCTTCCTCCTCCCCTTCTCTCTCCCCCTCTCCTCGCACCTCCTCATCTGTTGTGACCTCACTGCGCTCCCTGGCCAATCGGTAAGCTCGGGCTCTGAGCAGCTGATTCCTGACTGACTTCTGATTGGACAGTCTGGAGCGGGGTGAAGGTGGAGAGCGAGGGCTCCGTTGTGGGGCACCCAGTGTGCTGTAAAAGGGAACAGAGGACCCTTTAGGGTTGCCAGTGCGATTCCCAAGAGTCTGAAAGCCACGCCAGTCTGAAACTCCACTGGAGCCAGATCCAGGACTCTTTGAGAGGGAGTCGTCCTCCCTGCTCCGACTGGTGCCTTGGCTGTTTCTCAGCATGTTCTGTTGATTGGTCAGACTGGTTCTGTCTATGCTGAGGTGACTGGTGGGTTGACAGTTACTGGGATAACTGGCCCTGCTCCTCGGCCCCAGCACATTGCTGGTTGCACCATGCTGGCTGTTCTGGAGTTTGTTGCTCAGAGTGTTTGGATCTGTCATGTTGGGGTGACTGGCCCTGCGGCGACGCTGCCCTTCACTCAAATCTGTTATTGTTCGACTCCGCCCTGGAGCGTCTATCGTCCCTGCTCCTCCCTGCTGCTGCTCCAACCAAAGTGCCCTCCGCTGGCAGGGCTCAGTACGACAACCTGCAAACAGAAAGAAGAAATCAGGTGCACAGTGTTACATTACGTCTGTAAATCAAGCCACTCATATCCAGTCCAATTTTCAGGACTAATATCTATTTTAAAATTGACTATGACATCAGATGCTGGAAATGATTTGGAGAGCTTTATTTACCAATGGAGGGGGAGGGCGGTGAGCGGTGGCGAGGTAATGTGGGACTCCTCTCAGCTCTGTGGAAGTGAACTGTTGTGGTCGTGCTGTTACCAACAGTGCAACGGGATGCCTGCGGTGCTCCCGGGTGAGTCATAGGAGTTGTCTCGGGGATGGACTCCAAATCCCAGCGTCCTCTCTGCTCTCGAGGGGAGTGGCCTGAGCGGAGATGATGAGCTTGCCGATGGCCGTGGCTTCCGTGAATCTTGTGCAGCCGTCGGTGCTCCCCAGTGCTGACACTGTGGAAGCCTGAGTCGCTGGGTTCAGAGGAGATCAGGGACTCTGAGGAAGAGGAGGAGCCTTGGGAGGAAGGGGTGTGGCCTGGCAACGATGACATGGCGTCTGTCTCGGCTTCGGAGAGTGGCACCCGGTGGTGTGGGCTGTCGGGGCCGCAGCCTAGCCCACTGTCAAGCTCACTGAGGGGAAGGTATCCCAGAGGACGATCAGACCGCCAAGGAGGACGATAGTCAGACTAAAGAGAAATTAGAAAGAATTTGAGTTGGATTTATTTAAAAGGAGCACTAAGGACTGAGGGGCCAAAACAGGGCTCGGAAGAGTTGCTGAGAAATAAAAAAGTTGTAATGCAAATCAGTGAAATTGGCTACCTGTCTGTGAAAATTCTTGGGCTCCATCTCCTCTGTGTTGTAGCACCCGATCAGACAGCTTTCTGAGTTAGGCTGGTAGGGCAACATTTCTGCACCCTGATAGACACAGAAGATCAGAATAGAAATTAGTGTAAATTGATTACTTTTGTAGCATATACTGATCCATAAACATCAGAAGTATAGAATCCAAAACAACACCATTAATCACCTGGTAGTCCAGTCTGTCCAGGTGATCTAAGCTGTAAGAAACACTGGGCAGGTAGTTGTTACCCAGGTGATGGTCATTTGCTGATCTGGGCAGGTAGCCATTGGGAGGATAGACATCAGGTGACATCATCATCCGATTGCCGGGGTATAGGTCAGGTGACACAGTCATGTGACCATAGTAGGGCCTGTGTAGAGGAAGCAGTCAGGTTATGTTGTGTTTTACTAGGAGGTGATGTCAAGGGGAATTTATATGGCAGAAAGTGCTTCAGGACCTGTCAGCCTTCACATCACGTAGGTCTGTTTATTTGTGCCTGAATGGGAATGGGAAAGGTATGATCTATGATATGTAAATGTGTCTATGAATATTTATAGTCACCATCTACATGCATTACAATACCATGTTTTGCACTGACAGCAGTCTCAGCAGAACAACCTTCCCCTCTTGAATATTTATGAGACTCAATGCAACATCATGCTGACCTAGCAAGCTAAACTTGCCCCCTAACCTTAAAGTAAAAATCCTGCCCCTCTGTTTGAGTCATCAGTAGACATTACCTTTTGCTTCAGTCCAGCCCATTCTCAAAATTTATGCCCATCCCAAAATTCCTACCTTTCTCCCAAACATCTTCTCTGTTTTTACACTTTATTGCAATTCTTTCCCCATTCCAAAACTTTTACAAACTAGAATGACATTTCAAAAATTATACCCTTGTCCCAACTTTTTCCACAACTTCTAAACACTTAACCCTGTTACAATCCTTTACTCTATTCCCAAACTTTGAGTTTCACTACAAAGTCATATAGGTTGGGGCAATTTCATGGCCTTTACCCAGTCCACGCCTTTGACCCCTGTCCCAAATGTTTATTTAATTCCTGATCATTTACCATAGGAATCTTTTTTCAGAGTCCAAAAATTTTACCTCATCACCAAACTTCTACCACTGCCACACCATTTTTTACCCCTCATCACATTTTTACCTCACTCCTAACTGTTTACCCCAATGAATAGTCCCAGTCTTTTACAAAACCTCCACCTCCACAATGCCTCCCCCAACCAATTACAACCCTTAAAAACTCCTATCCAATCCATAAATGTTTTACGTCCCAACAATTATCAACCATTTCATCATTTTAATGTAATCACCAGGCCAAAAGACCACACAAATAAGAACATTGCTAAAAATTCTAAATCAGTTTCTTCTCCTTTACCCAGGAACAACCCCAGTCACAGCATCCTGTCCTTGTCCCAAGCTAATCCAGACCCCTGAATCCAGATCCTTACCCCAGGCCTTGCCCCCATCATGCAGCCTTCCAACAGTACGTACCCTGCACTGTAGCCGTCTCCCTGGCCTTCCTCTCCCTCCATCAGTCCCATGGCTCTCAAGGCCTCCCAGTGTCTTTCTGTTCGGACCACTGCATTCAATGGCGCAATGGGACCGTCGCCTCCTGTGACCACGCCCCCTTCTCCCATCTACCTGCATAGTGATTGGTTGGCCATACTCATCCACAAAGTGCAGCTCCTCTCGGTGTCGGTGATGAGAAGGTTCATGAGTCTTAGCCTGATGAGAGGGAACAATGCATATCAAAGTCTGGAATAAAATGGCGGTAAAAGGAATGCTTTGCCTCGTGTAGTAGGTGTATTTTTATGTCCACTCACATATTTAGAGTTTAAGATGGACGACTGGAAGCAGGTTGCTTTAAAGATCAGAAAGACTTTGTATTATCCAGCTTCTACTGTGTAACATTCAAGTGTTACCTGTGGTATTGATGAAGGATGGAGGCAGCACAAATGCACTCCAATACAAGGTCAGTCAGTTCTTTTGATCTAACTTTTTGGCATGCCTAGCTACAATTGTGTTGCGTAACGTGGCATATGATTCATGCAATCTTTATATAAAAAGATAAAAGATTGAGCCATTTAGCTGAAGTTTGAGAGCAGGAGTGAAGAGTGTGCAGGTTTCTGTTGGAGATAAACAGCAGCTGATTTCAGTGACTGTTTCCTCTCATTCTAGTTGAGGGTGTGTTAATTAGTGGAAACAGCTGCTGTAGTGTTCTGGGCAGAGCCCTGACCCTCTATGACATGTAGTGTGAGATCATTTACTAACATATAAAGCTAAGATGGATGGGACCAACCAAATGAAAACTATGTAGAAAACAGTAAAACAGTAAACAGCTAACAGTAACAACAAGACAAAAAATCAGTGGCTACTGTAGTATTCCTGTGAAGCTGTGATGCTCATTGCACACCAAAAACAAAAACATCAGATGGATGATGATGCCAAATGAAAGGCCATGCCGTTACATCCTCTGTTCAGTGGCCATTTTAGGATATCTCAGGCGACTTTTTAGACTTGGATTAACTTGTGTACGTAACCAGCCACCGTGAACAGCTACTGCAATGTAATCGTCTAACCAGAAGCATCACTATATATCACTACCAGACTCCACTGAGAAAAACTGAGTATTCTACCAAGCAGAACACAGGAGCTGCTGGAATACCACTGCCTCCATCTGTTAGTCTGTGACTTTCAGTGGTGGAAGGAATAATCAGATCCTTTACAGAAGTAAAAGAACCACACAAGACAAACAACCTAACTGATTGAAGCAGCAGTATTCCAGTAGCTCCTGTGTTCTGCTCTGTGAAATAAACACCAGACTTATCCTTTAAGTAAGTGCTAATACACACAGATAAAGCAGAATCTATTCTTCAGAATTTAACATTATTCTTATTCTACATCAGTTACAGTGTTAAGTGTCTTTTTTCCCAATAACTATTTGGCTCTTTGTGGATTATCTCAGAGAAAAAACACAGTGCCTGAAATACAAAGTGTAAGTGTGTCATCATTCTGTCAAGTCAGGACATAGAAGGACAGCTCCAGCCCTAAAGGACATTCTGTCATTAATGTCTGTTGAGTCCAAGTGATGACAAAACTATAATGGTGGTGGTTTGTGTGATAACATCACATGTGAAAGTTGAGACGCAGGAAAGTTAAAGAGAGACTCAGTCTTAACAAGAGCACGATGTAGGTCAGGATTCAGCAGCCCTCTGTAACCTCTGGGCCAGCACTGGAGTCTTTACACTCACAGTGCACAGCCTGAGGCGCACACACAGACACACAAAACACACACAGACATTAACACAAAACACACACAGACACACAAAACACACACAGACATTAACACAAAACACAGAAATAAAAGCACACATACATACAGAAAGATGTGCACATATACACGCTCATACATGTGGGAACCTCCTTCACACAAAGTCATATGTGCAGAAACATGCACACAAATACATACACGGCAACATACAACACACACACACACACACACACACACACAGAAGTCAGAGTGAGAGTGATGTGCTGTACCCTGGAGAAGTGTGTTGCGCTCCACTGCACTTTGACAGTAACACAGACTGATCTCTCTCTCTCTCTCTCTCTCTCTCTCTCTCTCTCTCTCTCTCTCTCAGTGTTTTATGAGGCTTTGACTCAGTTTTCACCGAATCTCAAAGTGCAAAACTCTGCAAAACGCGACACTCCTCGTTCTCAGCACAAAATCGCGGTTAGCATGCAAAATGAAATAAAAGTGTCAAATTCTGCAAAGCCCTATAAAACGGTATGAGTGCTGGATTCGATGCTGTGAATTTCAGTCACTTGTTAAAAAAAAGTTGACTGTACTCTCCATCAAATCAAACAAAAGACTTTCAGCCTAAACTATGCACTAAGTATTTTAAAATAACAGGAGTCATTAAACACCAAGTTTTCTAGTCTTCCTGAAACATCTGTGAACAGTTGTATTTGCTTAAAGTTAGAGACAGATTCTAGTTTCCAGATTCCATCTGTGAGAACTGGTGATTTGTTGTCTGATAAATCTTTAAATGCACAGATTTATTGTACGTTGAGTGGTCATGTGAGACAGCATCATGTTTACGTTCCAGTGACAAGGAGGAAGTCAGGTGATGTAGAGTGACAGGTAAACCTTGGACTTTAAGAGAGCGATGTTCATTCAACGCTTCAAACGAATAATCAGCGTCATTTCTTTTTACCATAGTTCGATCCCAGACGAGCTCCCAGTTTGGTTTGTGTGGTTTGTTTGCTGAACTTTTGTGTTATTGTAGGGAAACACAATAATATTTCCTTTGTTTATTCTGTGGTATTTGGGGCTTCCAGCGTGGGTCTGCTGGACATGCTGCCTCTCAGCTGTGGTTTATTTTTGCGTCACTGTTTTGACTATGTATCCTGTGTAGTGTTGGTTTCGTCTCAGTTGTTTTGAAATGTTTTATATTAATAAATCTCATGCACTTGGCTGTTCTCAAGGTGTTTTCTATGGTGGATTTGGGTCAGTGGTGGAGTGTCGTGTGCCCTGTAGGGGGTGTAACACCATGACCACAATCCTTCTGTAGCTTTAACCACGTTTATTGCTCTTACCAGAAATATCTCTAACACCTCTAATCTTAAAGGTATAATATGCTGGATTTTCCTAAAAAACTCATACATGTGTCGACTCAGAGAGAAATAATCCCTCTCAGACTTTAACCCAAACTTAAACCAAACCTAAACCTGAGCAAACCTTCACCAGCATAAAAAGGTTCGTTATTTATTTTTCAGCACTGATTTTTACTGTTTATCTGTAGCATATCTCCTGCCACTGTAAGGCTGCTGTGTACTGTACGGTTGTTTAGGTTGGAGGACTTGTTTAGTACAGGGCTGATTCAGGGCTGACTCTCTTCTTACTTTCCACCTCTGTACACACTGCAGCGTAGGCACTGAGTGTTAGCTTTGGACCTAAATCTTTAGGTGCGTAGTCATAAAATATTAATATGAGATGTATGGATTCTACAAGCCCATCAGAATGTGTTGAGATGTACAGTACTGCAATTTCATAACATTAACAAAAACATGCACGTGAACAAATCCATATCATTTCTATGGTATCACAATACGTTTAGAGTTTTACTCTATATTTGACATGCTGTGTATATCTGCAGAAAAAAACTAAGTTTGCAGAAAAAGGCTGAAAAATATCAGGACATATATGCTCATTAAACAATAGCACGACCCTGACTGTAACAGAATTCATGTCCCTGAATCTTACGGTGATTGTTGAAGCTGACAGATTCAGAAATGTTCAGGAGGAAAATAGATTGTGCGTGAGCTGTGTGATTTGGGTGAAGTGGAGAGTGAGTCACACTTTCTTTTGTATGGTCCACAGACCGAGAGTGTCAGTTTCTCATGAAATGATTTGACAAAACCCTGAAATATTCTGGTGCACAGATGATTTAAGATTTGCAGCGGCCGCTTTATTTTGATGTTTCTAGTTTCCTGTTGTTGAATGAAGGAAGTTTGACTGTTTAATTAGTCTTATTCTGATTTGTGTGGATTATAATTATTATACTGTCTGCGTTTTGTCAGTGATAGATGCCTTTGGTTTGAAGGTTTTCTTTAGTTTCAGAGTATTGTCTAAGAATGTGCTGCATTCAGGGTCTTGTTTATAATAATTAGTGGTGTCTTCTAAACTCATGCAGGATGCATACATGAGACAGTGATTTTAAAAAAGTGAATATACACAGAAATGATTAATCACAACACAAGAATACGCTGCCACCGTTTTAGTCAATGCAGTTTCATGAGCATATAAAGAACACTGTACACCCACAGACCATCCCTGCCAGCCCTGTATGCACCACCATCCATTTATGTCAAGCTGTCAATCTCTATCCAATCAAATAACACCACGTCCTGCTCGGCTGCCTTACATTCAGCCGTCCTCATATCAGAAACAAGCAGCCAAGTGTGGTTTTCCACTCTCTCCTCCCCGGCAATACTGTCAGCACAGACAGATCAAACATTTACATTCAGCTTTAGCAGCCGTGACAGAAGATCCCCGCTGATCCTCCCTGAGACAAAACTTCAGCCCTCACCTGCTTCAGAAGCAGGGAGTTAATCACAGGGCAGGTTTTATCTCAGGCTGATGGAGATTCAGTTTAAACTCTGGCATGCAAATGATCATTTAATTATGTGATTGTGCAGTAATGAGCCTCATAAATCTCAGGCTTCATCAGTGGCGACGTGGTGGGTGGGTACACTGTGTTTCCTGTAGTTTCACAATTCATAATTAATAGGAAATAGTGCATTCATTTAATCTCATACCTGTGTGCTGAGTACAGAAGTATACTCAGGGCATAGTTAGCTTAGCTTAGCATAAAGACTTGAAGCAGGGGAAAACAGCTAGCCAGGCTCTGTCCAGTGTTCAAAAATGCACCAACACCTCTAAAGATCAGAGGTCTTCCATCACTCCCGCAGAGAAAGCAAATAAACATATTTCCCATGACTGTTCCTTTAAACACGACAAATTCATTTTAAATTAAGCTTCTGACCACAGAACCATGGGATTGCGTCACTTACAGCTTCTCAGTTTGTTGTTTGATGATTTGAATCATTGTTCTCAGATGTTTAGTTTTGATCAGACCTGTAAGTCTGACTAATGGGTCGGATATAATCCAAAACACATGTAAAGTAGACTGTGGATGCACATGTGGTTCCGTTATTACTGCTTTGAGTGTATGTAAAGTCTGGGCCTCGTTAAAATGGACCGAGGATGAATGATCTGATTTGGTGTTTTGCTTCATTTACAAATTGATTAAAAAATATTTTGTGATGCAGCACATAATTAAATGAATATTTTCCCAGGTTTTTGGGTGTAAATGACTGACAGGGACGACATGTTTTCCAAATCGATGCAGTATTGATCAAGAACAGTGAACAACTGCTGTAATATAATCCAATGGACATTTGTCCACGTCGGAGTACGTCCACTAAAGTTCTTGTTTTTGCCACTGACAGAGTCAGATTGTTATTTATTAGATTAAAGATAATGTTAATCATTTACACCCAGACCCAGGTGAGCAGTTACTCTTTAACCAGCTAAAACAGTCCGGCTGCAACTAAAGAAAGTTCTGCGGATTAAACCAGGTGTAAAAAGTGAATCAGTGAGGACTTGGTTCTGTTTCTCTGATGAGCCTCTGTTGTGTGTTGTGTTCTATGTGGACTGATATGTGTAGTGACTGTTTGTGTATTTCATGTCTTGTGCTGTGTGTTTATGTGACGCCTGTCCTCATCCATCTCGTTCACCTCAGCAGCCTTCAGATCCAGTTATGACCTCCCTCCTCTCTCTGTCTCTCCCTGTCTGTACTGTACTGTGTTGGACTGTCAGAGGTCCACTGCTCTCCTCGACTCATGAAGTCATCTGATAAGGTGTTTGTTTACGTGCTCCTCAGCATCGATGCACCGAGGATGAAACCTCCTCTGACATGCGTAGCTGCATAATCGTGTGTTCCGGCGTTCAGAGACGAACATGTGCCAGAGAACATTTGTCCTGCTGTCGTCGTTGCAGATTGTTCAGCTCTGCATGTCTAAAAAGCCCGTTCAACCGCAGCCCGTCGAGCCTTTTGATCATCGAGGCGTTCAGCCAGTAGACATGGTGCTAAATGAAAACATGGCTAAGCTACGAGCTCGTCACTGAAACGCCAGACATCCACAAACAGCAATTATTGAGATGTGGCTTCGCGCTACAACAAGCAGAGAGAAATAAGGAGGAGTGCTCAGTAACCAAGACAAACAGGCAACAAACAAACACTTTCCAAGAAAAACTCCCAGTGACAGACTAATTTGTGGAAGCGAAGCTGGAGCACTCTGCATAATGTGTTCGTGGTGTTCAGGCTTTATTCGAATAGAATAACAGAGCATAAAAACAAGTTTGTTCTTTGCTTTCTTTTTCCAGATTATTCACCAGTGGAAGTCGTATTTGGCAGTTTCTGAAAAAACTGAAAAATATAGAATCAAATAAGAAGATCAATATTAGAAAAAATATCAGTCAGGTCCACGATGTTTATTAGAACCATATATTGATATTTGAGAGTTAAAGCAAGAGAACAATATGTTGGCTTTTCAAAGACAAACACAGAACTTTTGGCAAAAAACAAAAAAATAAACGAGGTTATTTAAAGATAAAATAATCTGCCTCAGCTCTGTATTAAAGCAGGATGTTTGTCAAAGATGAAACTAACACAAAAAAAAAATTCAGATGAATGGAGTTTAGAGCAGATCAACACCAAACAAGAACATTAACACTGGATGACTCTGCAAAAGCCCAGGACAGATTCACTGTTCGATGCCAGACTTTAACATGTTTTATTCAGTCACTGTCATGGGTCTGTTTGCCACGTTCTCAGCAGACTAACACTGGCTAATTATGACTAAATACAAATTACAGCTGAGGCTCATGGGAGTGTCATTAGTTCTGCGGGTGTTTGATCGTAAACCAAAGTATTCAACGAACTGAAACGATGACCTGATAAAAAGTCAAAAAGAACATGAACCTCTTCCACAGAAAACATTTTGATACAACATCAGTTATTGTTGTATTACATTCAAGTGTGTTTGTAGTTTCCTGCTATAAAAAGTCAAACGTCTCATCCGTCCAATAGTAATTAAGATATTTTCAGTCTGAACTGACAGACTCTCCCTTACAGAGAACCCACATCAACTTCACATGTGAAAATGTTTTAAAGATCACACATGAAACCGGTCGATGGAAACGTCTGTGACTGCGCAAAAAACTTTTTCCGTTCATTCAAGGTGTTTCTTTCTTCTGATGTAGTGAACATTAACTCAGCTGTTTCTGCTTCTGGGGAAGTAGAAGAAGAAGAAGCGGTTTCCTGTGTCTTCCTGGATATTGGTGAAGCTCTCTCTCCATTTTTCTCTCATAGGGCAGAGGTGAGGTCGAGTTTTTTTGGCGGTTGGCAAACAACTTCTTCAACTTCTTCTTCTCTGTTTATTACATCCATGTGTAAGGTCGCCTGTATCGCCTCCCTCTGGCGACGCTGCGCAGCCTCCTTTATTAGCTCCAAACCAGTTGATAGAAACTAATTTGTTGATTTTCTCAGCAACACTTCACTGAAATCGCTCGACATTTATAGAGAAACACAACTACTGACCAACTGCCACTGCAGCGGCTGAAAACAGGATTTCTGAGAAATCATTCAAATGTAAGTGGCCATAACACAAACACAAATCTGCTGCAGGACACAAAGATCACAGAGATTCAGGACAGTCTACTCATCTCCTGGTCTAAAAGGTGCCACATCGTTAGCTCCTTCCTACAGTCGCTCTAATGAATGAACCCGTCAGGTGTCTGAGCCACTTTCTGTTTGTCTTCTAATTCACACAGGTGTTCACGGCATCAGAATAATCTCGGACTCTCCATCACTGCTTCTTTACATTCTGTCTCCTCGTTCTCTCTCTGCACACACACACACACACACACACACACACACACACACACACACACAGATAATAGCCTTTAGCCTTCAGTCATCTGAGCTTCTCCCTCAGCCTTTGTCTGGGTTCACTGGTACTAACTGGGTTAGGGATGTGTGTGTTTGTGTGTGTGATGGGATGTGTGTGTATGAGCAGGTCATCTCTCTCTCTCTCTCTCTCTCTCTCCTGCAGAAGGTCACTCACCTTGGTCCGAGTGAGACGACAGCCCATTCTGACTTTTCCTCTGACGAGTGTGAGTAAGGAGGAGAGAGAGAGAGGGAGAGAGAGAGAGAGGAGAAAAGTGGAGGGACGAAGGATAAAAAAGAGGGGAGGAAAGAAAGATGGAGAGATGAGATGAAAGAAACTGCAGAGGAGATGGAGGAAAAGGGAGAACGGGGGTTTAAAAAGAGTGAGAGAAAGAGAGCGAGAGAATAGAGAGATGAGAGAAAAGAGAGAGAGTTTGTTGAGCCTCGTCCGCCCACCAGCTCACATCTCCAAACTCTGATAACCCACAATCCCTGGCTAATCAGCTGTCCTCCTGCGCTGCTGGGGAAACTACAGCTCCCATGATGCCGCGGTGTAAACAGCAGCAGCAGCAGCGGTAGCAGCAGTCGGTGGGCAGCAGGTCCATCGCATTAAACCTCTCTCTCCTCAGGAATCACAGAGCAACACGGGCGAACGAGCGGCAGGAGCAGCAGCTCTGAGAGGGGCGAGCGAGGCAGAGGTGCCACAGAGAAACTGAGAGAGAGAGAGAGGGAGACGGAGGTGTGAAGACCAGAGCTGTTCTCATCTGACAGTTTCTTCTTCTTCTTCTTCTTTCTTTATCCTGCTGTCACTCTCTCTCTCTCTCTCGTTCTCTGCATCTCTGCTCCCATCGACCAATCACAAAGCCCGGATGCAAGGGGGAGGGGAGGCGGCTGCTCTGATTGGTTGAGAGCAGCGTCAGTTTAAGCATCCATTCAGGGGTTTTCTCTCCTTCACCTCTCTCTCTCTCTCTATCTGTGTGTTTTTGATCTATCCCTCTTTTTCCTCCCGTCTCTCTCTTTTCTTCACACTCTGCCTTTTTCTCTCGTCACCATCTGTCTCAAAATGTCTTCCTCCTCCTGCGCTTTACTCTGCGTTTCTGCCCCGAGCCTCGTCTGATGCTGATATTATGTCTGCGTGTGTGTGTGTGTGTGTCCTCAGTTTTGACATAATGTGCGTTACCGTGTGATTTAGCTTTTTATATTTGATGTGATTCATGATTTTTCTACTAAAATGAGATGTAACGTTCAGTGTAACTCTGTGTTCTCTGACACCTGCTAATTTTACTGTTGTTCCTGTGACGGTCGTGTTTTATTTTAAAGCCTCCACACTGTAAACTTTCATTTCATTCAGTAACTTTATTCAGTCCCAGCAGAGCAGGTAAAAGGAGAACATAGAATAATTTAAACACTAAAAAGTAAAGTGTGTAATAAGGTAAAATGGTGGTTGTGAGGATCCAGAGTTCAATGAACATCTGGTCTTTAATATGAGTTTTCGTCTGTGTTTATTTATTTGTGTGAGAATATCAGTATGGAGGCCATTTCTGCCAATATGATAAAAAAAACGATATACAGAATAAACACCATTACTGAAGCAACGCTATAAAAACCCAATGAACACAATTAAACAGGTCTCCAAACACAGCTGAGCCACACACACCATCTCCAGCAGAAGCATCAATATTAACTCATAAAATGACGTAAACAATAAAATAAAGGTAAAATACATTTACTCCCTGAAACTGCTGATAATTTGTAGATAAATAAGAAAAACTGCTTCTGTGGAGCGGACGTCCTCAGTCCTACAGCGAATTAAAACTTATCTGAGAAATATGACTGTGCAGACTCGACTTCCAGCGTTAGCCTCCATAACAATAGAAAAGGACTTACTGTTGGAGACGCACAGATAAACCTCTCTGAACTCTTCCTCCTCCTTCAGTCACTGTGGGTTTGTTAAATCTACACTAACGTGTTTTAGCTAGCTATACATGTGGTTTGCTCTCAGGTCTTATCACAGACCTGCTACATGGTCCTGATCTCACCAACTTGAAATCTGATTGGTGAAAGGATCTCTATGTGTACAGAGCCTCGAGATAACTTCTGTTGTGAATTGGTGCTATATGAATAAAACTGACTCGACTTGATGCAACAGCATTTATTCTAAATTACAGGGGGAACAGTTTAACACATATACATTCAGTATTAATGGTAAAGCAGAGGAGGTCTTACTGCCCTGACAGCCCAACACTGCTAACACTGCTAACACTGCTAAGATCTACGTCACTGACTGAGAAATCGAGAAAATCCTATAAATATTTACTCTGACTGAAAACAGTCACATCACACCACGGTAACATTCCTCTTTATCGCTCCTTCATATCAATGTAATATGAGGCACTTCCTGCAAACCAGTTCAAACTGTCTAAACAACCAGAAATAATCACTCTTCTGATTTTGGACCTGGATTCAACAGAGACAGCAGGCAGAGTGCAGCCATAATAAGGATCATTTTAAAATACATTAACGTATTTCAAGAGGAAAATCTTTATGTCTGACATAAAGAGGAGATTCACAAATGAAGACTTGAGGTGATCATTGTTGTGGTTGATGGGTTTTAACAGAGGAGGAAGAGGAAGATGGAGAGAGTTATATAAGTCAAATTAATGCAGATTATTGAAGCTCTGCTGAGTCCAGGGAGACCTGAGTACACACACACACACACACACACACTAACACAAGCTAACATATGGCACACACACACACACACACACACACACACACACACACACATAAATATAAACACAAAGTAGGTTAAAGAACTCACTGACTCTGTATCAAGACAAAAACAGTAAATTACACAGTCTCCACTAAACTTAGAGCTGCATCAGTTTATTTTCTTTTTCTTTTGGCCACTCGGAGGCAACAACAACCACAAGCTTTAAACACAGTGCTGACATATTATCTCCATCTCTGGTTCTTCAGGTTGGATCTCCCTCTGACTGAGTGAGAGTCAGCAGCTTAAACTGCTGGAATCAGACCAGAGAGTTCAGAGTGAAGCTGAACTGGAGATCAGTTAAAAACCAGAGTTCATCTCTGAGATCCAGGAAACTGACGGAAACATCACTTCCAGCTTCCTGCTCCAGAAGGAGAAGAGGATCATGGGTAATATACACCACTGGGCCAGGTTTCAGTTCAGTCAGCAGAAAGTTAAAAATGACAGGTTGGGCTTTTATGAGGAGTTAGAGTAAGTGCCAGACTATTTCTTGGCTGGGAGCAGTGACTTCCTGGAGTTTTACGCCGGCTGCCCGGTGACAACAAGACAAAGTCATAAGTTACGCCACCTGTCAATGCTGCAGTCCCACTGGAGACACATTGTGACCTAGTTGAACTTATGGCTGCAAAACCCTGGCACAGAATCAGCGATTCACAATCACGAAATCCCTGTTAGAAAAAGTCCTTTAGCTTCATGTTGGAAAGGTGCTGTTTGCTGCTCTCTGCTCCCACAGATTCCCCTCAAGGACGATGATGAAGAGGCAGGAAAGAAAAAGAGAGAGAGATGGATGCAGGTGAGGAGGGAATGGAAACACAGGTGAGATGAGAGTGTGGATGTAAAGAGGAGATAAAGAAACGCTAACAGAAAAGAACGAGGGATAATGGGTGCAGAGGGATGGGGGCCAGCCAGAGGCCACGTCACAGTTAATCGTCTCTGGCTTCACTGACTGTCTTTCTTCCTCTCTGTCGTCCTCTCTCTAACTTTCTCTTTTCTCTCCTTCCGTCTCTCTCTCTCTTTATTTCCATACCTTCTCCACAGTGTGTCTTTGTCTCTCTCCCTCTCGTTCGGCGCCTCTCTTTCCTCTGACAGTTTGTCTTTCAGTGCAGAAACACTCACACCCTGCCTGGGGGAAGGTTGTTGGTGTTGTGGTCACCAGAGGCCTGGGTGCAGTGGAGCAGTGGTTCACTGTGTGTCCACTGCAGTGGGAGGCTCACTCTCTGGCTGGTGGACCCAGGCAGGGCCACTGCAGGACACAAAATGGCTCCTTGAATTCTAAACTGACTTAAACTTGGAAGGAGTATGTCGGCTATAACCTTTGGCCAAGGAGTTGGTCTTTAGTTTTTGTTCTGCAGATGTTCACTGCACCTGAATACAACAGGTGATTGAGCTTAGCTAGCTATCTTCACCCAGCTACAGTGAAAATAGATGGCTATATCTAGCTATTTTCACTAAATGTGTTAGCTAGCTAACCTAGCTAACCTTAGCACCCGCTAGTAAAAGCAGCTACCTCTGCTATGAAGAATGGGTTTTATTATTCTTGCTACGAGCTCACATCTTCGTTGTTCAGTCCTTTTCTGTGCAGAGTCTTATTACTGACGGATCTGATGGAAATCAATCTGATGTCTGTGTGTTCAGTACAGTGGTTAGCCTAGCTTAGCATAACAACTGGAAGTAGGGGGGATGGCTAGCCTGGTTCTGATCAAACCGGTACGTCTAAATCTCGTTATATTACCTCAGGCAGGAGAGCTGGTTTGAAAGCAGCACTGACACTTTGCTGGTCTACAACCAAGAACTGTTCACTTCAGGGGCTGAGGGCAGGATTATCATGACCAACAAAACCAACTAAGACTTTGTGACTGCCATTAAAAAAATAAAAACAGAGCTAGTGTAGTGTCCAGTCTGTCCTGGATGTTTTGGATGCTAACTGATGCAATGACATGGCTTTGCGTTGAACCAGTGTAGCAACAATGTTTGCATAAAGCTGATCTGTTGTCAGTTTTCTCAGGTTGCACTAATGGATGACTTTCTAGTCTTAACTTTGAATTAACTTTTGAAACTTTGCCTTCACCTCAAGACAAACTTTATGGTTTTCTGGCCACTAGACCCAGAGAGAACCTGAGAACAGCAGTGTTATCTCCTGTTTTTGGTCCAACTGATTTGTTTTCTAGTCTGTAATGAGCTTAACAAACGCCAGAGTGACTGTGGATGCTACAGACAGCTTCCCCTCAAAACCCAAACTGTCTCCTTCCATCAGAAAACACACAACAAACACAACCAGCCAGTGAAACAAAGAGACGGGGAGTGATGGAGAGAGAGACAAGAGAGCGACGCACAAGAGAGAAATACAACCAGACAAGATCGTTTTAATAGAAGAATGGAAATGCTGTTTAGCTGCAGGGAAGAGCTACACACACACACACACACACACACACACACACAGCCTCTCAGTATGCAGTTTTGCAGTGTAGCACCAGAAATAGCCTGAGTGGTAAGAGCAGTTAGCGATGAATATTTCAACTATTCTCTCTGCCTCTCTTTAAATCTGTCCTCGTATCCCTCTCTCCTTCCTTTTCTATTTTCATCTCTCGTTAAACTTTTAATCTTCTGTCTTTAAATCTCAACCTTTTCTCCCTCTGCTGCTGCTGCCCTCCCTCCATCTCCTTTGCTTAGGAAACTGAAACGCTACATTCAAGTTAATGTGAAACCACATTATTCAAATAACCGACACCTACAGCATCAGTAACAGGATGTCAGATGAAGCTCGTAGTTAGGATGTTTGTTGGTGCTTGACATAAAGACACAGAGACAACAGAAACTAAAAATTATAGATTATAATTCAAGTAGTCTGAAGGAAACTAGACTCCTGCAGCTCCTCTTTGATGTTTTCAGGCTTTAGAAAATCTAACTCCTGACAGGAGACTGTCGCCAATCACAGGTCAAGCGTTCTTACTGGCTGTTCAACAAATGTAGATGCATGTGCTCGTCCCTTCAGATGGATCAGTATCAGTGAAGTTGCTGTTCTTCTTCTGGACAGGTTTTTCCTTTCTTAGATTTCTGTAAAAGCTTGTTTTCCTCAGGTGATTGAGAAATTATTCCCTGATCTTGAGAGATAATAACCATGAGAAAACATGATATTACTCATGAACCACAAAATTAACCAAAAAAAGATAATGACCACGGCCACTTAATCTCCACTGAAGTAATTATCTTGTTATCTCAGAAACACTTAGACGAGAATTAACCCGTTACCTTGAGAAACCAACCTTTAAAGAAGATTAAAGGTTCATTCGCTGGAATAACAAGATGATTAACTAAATGTACTGAAGCTGCGGCTGCTGTCAGCTTCCATTCACACCTGGATTCATCTCATATCCAGATTGTATCTAGATGTGATTTGAACCTGATTACTTTTACAGCTGGTAGCTGTAGCCGTCTGTGAAGCTGCTTGCTTTTCAGAGCAGGGTAGGAAGCCAACAATAGTTGCACACCATCATGTATTTCTGCCCACAGAGTTGTTGTGTTCAGTGTGGTCACAATGCTTCCCCCAGGCCACCTGTGGAGGCCGATCAGATCACAGTGTGTCTTCAGTGAGGCTTGATTGCCTTCCCCGCCCCAATTAGTTTCACCTGTTTCCTTCTGCTCTGCCCTCCCTGTGGGTTTCAGTCTGTTCTCCTTCACTCTTTGTCCGTTTGTTTTGTTCCTGCAACCTGTTGGAGTTCCTGTTCATCTTCATCTGTTTCTGCTGGCCTGTAAGTTGTGGACAGTCTTTGTGGTTTTTAACGTATCTTCACTGCACCCACCTGACGTCTGTGTGAGCGTCTGCAGAAATCACTGAGTCCTAACAAGACACATTTTAATGCCAGGTTAAAAAAAATAAGTACGAGAGGAGAGTTGTTTGGTTTCAGTTTATCAAGATCTAGACAAAGAAATAATTTATACAAACTGGTGAGAAAAAAAAGCCACACACACAGTTCACTGTCAAAAAGAAGAAATAAGGTTTATTTCATTATTAATCTTATATACAGACATTTACAGCAATCTTTGCTAAAGTTATTGAAGATAGTTATGGTAATTTCCTGCGGACTAAGACAGTGTAACAGAGATATGTCAATTATTAGAGACTCTGTCCAGTTGTAGTTCCAGTCTGAGAGAGTATACGGTGTACAGTAGATATATATTTGTGACAAAGAAGAAGAAGCAGGGTCGTCAGTTTGAGACACAGACAGACTGTTCAGCCATCATTTCTCCTGCATTTACTAAACTCTAAAAACACAATAAAAACATCTCCCACTCCTTTGCTTTCACTCGATCTTTACAGTGGTTGTTTTGTTTTTTCCACGAGATGATTCTGTATGCGTAATGCCACCTTCACCCTGCAGATACAAATGATCCGCTGCCAAACATGAAGAGGCGATCTGAGAGGGCCTCTCTTCACAGCACTTAAACCCGTTTTGGTTTTCAGGACAAAGGAAGCGCAGCTCTGTGTTTCTGATATCATGAATAGTTGAGTGAATTTACAGAGCTCAAACACCAGATCCCAACTTTTAATGTCGTAAGCAGATAACACTTTTTGTGATTCTGCGTCTGTAATTCATCACATTTCTGATTGAAAAGCTTTGTGCTTTCAATGTTTGACTGTATTTTTAGCACTTGGAAGCAGCGTCGCTCCATGATACAAACTTTGATAAACTCTGACTTTTGGTAAAATCAGATTTACAGTAATGGCTGAACTGATGTAAATGTTGCTTATGCTCATCAGTCTGCTCCTGTATTTGGCCATTTTTTGCTCATCTGACATCTTACTAGAAGCTGTAGCAGATGAGAAAATATGAGCGTTCAAAGGGAGACGTGGGATATGATTAGCCTAGCTTAGCACAAAAACTGGAAGCAAGGGGAAACAGTTTGCTCGGTTTCATTTCGATCGGTTTTCATTCCCACAGGTCTGGAATTGTTTCTCACCTACAACTATTTCCACAATTTGGAGAAACAGTCAACCAATCAGAGCTCTGTCGAAGGGGGACGTCATCAGTTAACCGCTCCCAACAACCTCCACCACAGCTGCAGCAGCTGCTCGGTTTTTCTCCTCAAGACAACAAATTAGAACATTTCCTAAAATGTCCTGTGTATAATTATCGTAAAATCATGAAGAATATATAGAGTAAAGAAGTCAGTTGGCAAATTGATAGACACCTGATAGAATTATTAAACAAACCAGATACAACAAGATACTTTGGACAGAGGCAGGCTAGCTGTTTCCCCCTGCTTCCAGTCTTTATGCTAAGCTAAGCTAAGCTAAGCTAAGCTAACCACGTCCTGACTCTATCTTAGGACAGATAAGAGATTTGTTTTGATTTTCTCATCTAGTCTTTATATTGAAGCAAATCAGGTCAAAATAACAACATGCTTCACCTCATGAACCCAGTGTTCATCCCAAACACAGCAACAAGTACATTTTTCAGTTAGCAGGTGAAAAATCCTCAAAGCTCACGATGTAAATTTGTTTCTTCTATATGAAACAACATCTTTAGTACTTGTCAGTGGCTGCTAACGCACTGGCAGTTGTGTTTTTGTGTTTGTGAGCAGGTTGAAGCAGGTTACGTGCACGTTATTTGACCCAGATCTCAGTCCAGACTACGTGCAGATGTTGTGAAAATGGCAGCTGTTTGTTTCTGATGAGTTTGAATTATTAATTGACCCATTTTGCTCTGCAGGGGAGAGAGAGAGGGGAAACAGTTTGTTACCACAGGGCGGATTAACAAGGTAATGTGCAGTCAACGCGAGAGTGGTGAGGTGAGGTGAACATATTGTCTCCTCTTTTGTCCTCCTCCTCCTCCTCCTCCTCCTCCTCCTCCTCACAGCCTTAGAGTCAGGATCCCAGTCAGACAGACTAAAAGGAGCGAAGGTGATGATACTGCTCCAGCACTGTCTGCACGTTTTGTGTTTGGGTGTTTTATTTGTACTACTTCTTTTTCCCTTTCTCTCTCCATCATATCCACAGTTTTCTTTCTCTCCTCGTCTCGCCTCCTCTTCACCTCCTCCTCCTCCTCATGTGTCTGTATCTTCTCTTCAACCCATTCCTCCTCCTCTCTCTGTGTTGTTGAGTGGACATTTGGAGGGGGTGTGCCCGGGGCAGGGGTCGCTGGTAATGGGGTGTCCTCAGAGTCCCATGTTAAGATGGAGGCAGTGGTGGGGGTGGTGGTGGGGGTGGTGGTAGTAGTGGTAGTGGTGGTGGTGGTGGTGGTGGTGGTGGCAGGCTGGGCATCAGTTGTCATGGGAGGAGGAACCTTCTCCTCATTTTTCTCGTCAGGCTGAAGGGAGGGATCAGATGTTGCTGGAGTAGGAGCATCTGTCCCCCACCCTTCCCCTGCTTCATCATCCTCCTCCACTGTGTCGGAAACAGAACACAGCAGAAGAAAAGTACTTTTTTAAAACCTCCTCAGATTTATATTTATTCATATTTTGATACGAAGCAAAGAAAAGCAGCCGGTCCTCACAGTTAAGAACATGGAAGCCGAGATTTCAGCTTCATAAACGACTGAAACAATCATTGATATCGAAGAGAATAACTTTCTCTTAAATGACTGATGATGAGTAGTTGAAAGACAGAAAATTAACTAGATTTTATTAGTTGTACATCAGAGTAAATTGAATATTTTGATTGTTGGTTTTTAGAGCACAAGACATTTGAGGTTGTAATCTGAGGCCAAAAACTCAACATTTACAGTTCACAGAATTTATACTTGGGTACCTCTGTAGCTCAGGGGTTAAAGGATCAGTGGAATCTTGGAAAAAGAGAGAAGTTATTCCTTTGTAGCTTAAATATGTGGTATTAGCAGCCCCCCTGTGAAGAGTTTTATTAATAAGAACAGAAGCAGCGGGCCAAAAGCCAGAAGCTCTGCTACTTTACTGAATCTAATCAGGGACTAATTCACAGCTGGGAAGGAAAGTGAATGTAATTTACTGCAGCTAGGTCATAAAACCTGCAACACTGCAAGAACTGAACCTTAAAAACCTGGATTTAGGCTCTAAAAACCTGACATTGAATCTCAGTATCTATGCTTTTAAAGTACCGGCCGTCCCAGGAGAGAGGACAGAGAGGAGACGGAGGTAAATGTGATGAGAGACAGAGCAGGAAAGAGAGCGTGTCGTACCACAGAGGTTGTTTTCACACTTCTGGAGGTTGTCGGGACAGCTGGAGCACCAGTCACCTTCTACGTACGGCCTCTCGTCTTCATAGTTACCTCTGAGAGATCAGCACACACAGGCTCGTTAACACCCTGCTCTAATTCATCACTTTAATGTTGTCAGATTCAGTGTCTCCTCCTTGTTGTGAGACACTGAAGATTCACATCAACACACTCAACTATGAAGAAAATGAGCTCTGTCCACTAGAGGGAGCTCGTGTTCCAGCAGCAGTTGAAGTAGTGAGCAGTTATAATAGTACAAGAGACAGTAGGAGTATTGAGGTGTAGTAGAAGTAGTAGCTGTGATAGTAGTAGTAAAGGCAGTAGCAGTAAAAACAGTAGGAGTAACAGTAATAGTAGCAGCAGAACTACTTGTAGTGGTATAGTAGTATTATAGTATTATGATAGAAGAAACAAGAGTTATGCAGTATAGTCATGTAGTACTACTTGTAGAATAAACATGAGTAGGCTTGGCCTTAGTTGTAGTACTAACAGTTAGTAGTAGTAATAATAGCTGTCAGAGTATTGGTAAAAGTAGCAGCACTACAGGATGTAGTAGCAGTAGTAGTTGCTGTACTGTTAGTATGGTGGCAGTAATACAAGTAGTAGTCGTATTAGTTGCAGTAGTAGCAGTAACTGTAGCTACTAATAGTAATTGTAGTAGTGTTCTAGTACTAATAGTAGCATTAGTGGTTGTAGTAGTGCAGAGGTAGTGGTAGAAATAGTAGTAATACTTGATGGTTGCAGTTGCTAGTAGTGTTACTGTAGTTTTAGTAGCAGTACAAACAGTTGTGACACTACTAGTGGTACTACAGTAGTAGCAGAAATAGTCATGATTGTAGTTTTGTAGTGTTCAAGTAGTAGTACTGACGCTGGGTAGTAGTTACAGACGAGGAAGGAGACTCTCTCCCACTCCAGTCCCTCCATGTTGTTACAGAGATGGAAGGCACAGCCGACTCTGTGTGTGCCTGCCCACACCATCTGTGTGTAGTGTCCACACATCTTGTCTTCATCACAGCTGTTGTTCTGGTAGTCATAGTCCAGGTGTTCTACAGTAATCAGTTACATTACAGTACATTAGAATCATCACATTACTTCCACCCAGTAATGGAAGAAATATTCTTCTTTAGTAAAGTGGCAGTACTGCACTATAAAAATACTCCAGGGCAGCAGAGACATAACCTCAGCATAATGTACTTAAGTATCAAAAATCAAAGAACTCATTATGCAGATACTTAGAAAACAGATAGATGATAGTGGAGCTACCTAGACCCTGCACTCTGAGGAACCCACTCACCCAGGAACCATTTCTCCAGAGCCTCTCTGAGGTCCAGAGGTCCGGTGCCAGCGAACAGATTCTCTCCGGTGTCCTCCAGCTCTGGGTTGTGGTTCCAGATACATTTAGTGGCGTAGCCCTCTGCGATCAACTTCAGGCCCAGGTCCCATTTCTGCAGAGAACCAGTGAAAATTTCAGAAAACCAAATTTGCTTCAGAAAAACTCTTCTCTGCAAAATTGATCCATCAAACTCTGGCACAGGCTAAAGAGCTTTACATAGACCCTCTTTCATCAGATGCTAACATCCTGATGTTTAGCACGTATACTGCCCACCATCTTAATTTGGTGTGCTAGCCTGCTAACATTTGCTAACTAGGACTAACCACAAAGAGGCTAATGGGGATGTTGTCATTTTTGCAGGTATTTGCTCTTTTTCTCAGTCATCCTCTGAGTGATGGGATCCTACATGAAAACACTATTTCCTGCCAAAGTTTTCGGCTGTTTCTCGTGAAAGATTTGTGTATTCTTGTTTTCTCTGAGCACGTCTCACTGGTTTGAAATAGGCAGGGCTCAGTTTGGAAAAGATGATGTTGAATACTTTCACCAATCATCAGTTAGCCACATTTTAGTTTGATGACTTGAGCTGGACTGTTCACTGTCAAACAAACCTCATCAAACTACACCCACACAGTTATTTTTTCACTCTGGTTACTGATCATATAATCATAAATTAATAATGTTATGAAGAAATACTAAAGATAAAGAGCTTTGTTTTCATTGGCTTCAATCAAAGTATTGGACAATTGGAAATGTCAGAGGTCAGAGGTTCATTCAAGTTATTACAGTTGATCCTGAGGCCAAATTTTGTGCAAATCCTTCCACCAGTAGATGTTGAAATGTTTCATTAAAGTCACAGAATCACCAGAGTTGGTAGAATTCATCCTCTGAGCACCATGAATGTCTGTACCAAATTCTGTGCTAATCGGCCAGGATTCTAAAACAGCAGGTAGGTGTTGACATCTTTGACCTGCTGGTGGTGCTATATGAAGAGTCAGGGAATCACCAAGGTCAGTAGGATTCGTCCTCTGGGCGCCCTCTGTATCTGTACCGAAGCCCATGGCAATATGGTGGTTGAGGTATTTTAGTCTGGACCGAATTGTTGGACTGACCAAACGACTTGTTGGCGTGACTAAAAACACATTGCACATCTTCTTTGCAGGACACCGTACTTTATTCACCAAACGTTTTCAGCTGTTTTGTCCTCATTAGAGTGAAAGCAAAGCAAACAAACTACAGGACTGTGTGATAATTAAAAGATATGTAATTATGTCATAAATTCAAAAGCCAAACTGCCATTAAATCCATCTGCCGATTGTGAACTGCCAGGAAAGTGATCTTGTCTATATTTACACAGGCACATTTTGTCTTAAAAAAGCATTGGACCTTTAGTTTGAGGTTACAGTGTCACTTTTTTAACATTTAAAATAAGCCCAACCACCTGACTTGGAAAGTACAAAGTGAGAGTTTGGTTCCCAGTACAGAACCCCAAGTTCCAAGTTATAATTGAATGCAGAGTTTCCATACTTTGATTTGTTTCTGTGGGACCAGCCGATTACCAGGAATAAGGACTGTCAATCTTAACACAGCCTCAAAGAAAGTTGCTTTTTCTTCGTGTTTACCATCAGTAATCATCTTTTTACACACTGAGCAAGATACACAAATACACACAGACAAATGGACTTGTGCTGCAGATCAAACTCGGATCTTTGGTGTGTTGCAGCGATGCAAGTGGAGAAACAAACCTTCCATGAAACCTAACGAAGCTTCAAGTGTACATTTGTTACAGTAAGTTCACACAGGAAGTTAGAGAAGTCAAACTTTTGAATTATTGTTCACAAGATTAAACTGATTGTTTTGAAGCAGTTTATATTCCTGCCCCCCCCTCAACCCCCCTTAAATATGTTTTTAATTTGCATGGTAATTTTATTGTGTGGCTGCTTTTGATTTATGTTTGTTTTATTGCTTATAAAACACTCTCGGGGAAAGTGCTATACAAATACTGTAGAGCTGCTCATGATTATATAAAATCTTTTGTGTCTTTTTTTATTATAAAACCAGTTGCAGACCTTTGGCGCTGACTCTAGCTGATTCAGTGGAAGGAAGATTTTTGATGTTTGGTTCATTTTGACAGCTGCTGGTTAGAATAACATTGCTGAAATGATCTGAAATTTAATATCATATTAAGGAAATGTGCAAAAAAAAAAAAAAAAAAAAAAACAGGAAAAGGAAAGCAAAGAAACATTTTGATTTATAAACAGCACATGGTGTTCGACCCTGACTCTGGCACCAGCCTGAAGTCAGGAAATCATCACTGTCATGGCTTCAACTTCATCTAAAGATATTTCATATTAAGATCTTTGTTCTCTCTGTCTTGTCTCCTCTACCTACAGATAAAACCAGGTGGTATTACTGTGCCAAAGCATCTTCTGCACACGTTCATTTCCCCAATGCGATGTCCTCGTCGCCCACTTATCCCTGACCCTGCCTGTCTGAGGTACGTGTTTCCTGTCTATCATGCATGTGAGCTTTAACAGCAACAACTATTTCCTCCTCAGAAACTGAGAAACCAGAGAGAGTCAAACCATGACTCAGCTGCGGGGATGTTTGATTCAGCCTCGAACAGAACCGCTCAGCAGACATTTCCAAAACCCTGTTTGTGCAGAAAAATCTGACCTTTCACTCCGTCCATGTCCGTCATCGACTCGTGAAGTGTCATTCTTTTGAAGCTGGATGACTGTCCCTATGTAAAGTCCCCATTTAGCCAAGAATGGACCAAATGTCCTGAAGTGTTCTTACTTTGAACTTAGGGTGTGGAAAATTACCTCTGGATGCGTTTAATATCAACCAGCAGCGATTGCAGAGGGCAGTCAAACCTACAACTGTTATACTCTAAATAAATACTACTGTGTTTTTGTGTCAGCAAATATAATTTTGACAATTTATTTTTCTCCAGAAATACGAGGAGCTGTTAAGCAGATGATTCTGTTTTCATTTTCTGATCCTGTTCATGTCTGACAGCCAGATCTCTGATGACAGGAGACAAATGTTCTTTCATTAATTTCACAGCAGCTTAACTCACTCAGAAATAGTAAATAAAAGTATCTGAAGAGTTCAGGAAGTTGGGCAAATGTTGGTTGTTGAAGCAGCAAATAACACAACCCAGCAAAGAAATACAACTGATTCGTCCAGAGATTTATAAGGTATTTAAATGGTCAAACCAGTAACGAAAGTATCCTACTAACATGTGTCATGTATCCTTCATTACAATGAACACACACACTGTCCTGCTGCCCCAAATACTAAAGCACCAAATGTGGATTAATCTGCTGCTGAAAATAGTCACCAACAAAAACACTGTTTCCTCCTGTTTGTTAAAAACTACAATTACTGAGCCCTTTTTTAAAAAAAGATCAAACTAAATCTGTATGAGATGTTTCTAAAGTTTCACATCTTCAGCAGGAACCAATGGGCTCAGAGCTGAGAGCCACAGACGGAGGACGGAGGTCAGACACAAACTGCTGACGGTAAGAAAAACACAGAATATCACCAGCGTTAAAAGTGAAGTTGTTTTTACAGTGAGTGTTTGATGAAAGCTGCCTGTGACTGTTTAGACAGAGCAGATTGACGTCTTTAACTCAGCCTATTGTCTCCATCTCGTGGTTTGAGTCACTGTTGCTAAGATACCAAAAGAATGAACAACAGGACCCTGAGTGAGAGTTTAATATTCCTGCGTGTGTGTGCGTGTGTGTGTTTGTGTATGTGTGTGTGTTTATTTGTCCGGTGATGACACACAACACAAACAATAGTCAGGGGTCTCCTTCACATTCCTCTCTCTCTCCAGGCTCTCTCAACATCTGGTCCGTGTTATGACTTTCGGGTCATGTAGTAACACCCACACACACACACACACACACACACACACACCGTCACCTCTGACGACCATACTGGAGGTCATCTGGTCTGTGAACAGCTGATCATTTAATCACTGATCTTCTGTTTAGATATCCTGGTCTCAGCTCATTAACCACAGTATCTGATCAGCCATTTTAGAGCTGATCTGAAAGTTCGTCCACTAAAGTTCCTGTTTTTGTCACTGACAGACTCAGATTGTTATTCTAAGTGTCTGATAACATATGGATAGGATTCCTCCAGAGACAGAGCTTTTTATTAAAGAGTCAGATCCTTTAGTTTAACCAGAAACATCTCTATATATCTCTACCAGACTCCATAGAGAAAAACAGGGATTTAACCAGGAGCTGCTGGAATCCCACTGCCTCCATCTGTTAGAGTGTGTGTGTTACTGTGAGACTTTCAGTGGTGGAAGAAGTAATCAGATACTTTACTGAAGTAAAAGTACCACACAGTAACACAGACAAACAAACAGATCAAGGCAGCAGTGTTCCAGCAGTTCCCGGTAAAATTACTGTTTTTGTCAATGGTGTCTGGTAGTGATATATGGCGATGTTTCTGGAGAGAGAAAAAGGGGCATGTCATTTGAGCCATTGTTGGAACTGAGAGCATTTGACCCTCACTAAATACAGATATACAGCAATAGATTTTGGGCACAGCTGCACTGACATCTCTCAAACTGAGCTGTGTCTCAGAGATATGTGTCTTATTGTCAGCATCTGGATATAAGCATCATTACACCATAAACAATATGTTGAAGAGTAATAAGTCTTGTATTTTATTCTGCTGTTTATTGAACAGATTATGATGTTTTAAGTACAGATTATTGTTCACGTTACATGTACAAAGTAAGCCTGATCTGTGCTCACCCCCCTTTAAGAATGGGAGGATATTGTTTATATGCAATTTATTTTAATGTAATTATGTTATGTAATATGATTTAAAATGTTTATTTCCAGATTTTGTCAGAGGAGATTGATTTCCGTTGGTTTTTGTCTTTAGCAAACATCAGTTTCTTCACTCACCGCCTGAAGTGAGGAAAATCTCTCCTCTGGGTTTTTATTGGTTTCTAAGCAGCAGTAATCAGCAGTGTACAGTACAGATGATGAAATATCACAGAACAAACATTTGATCTGCAGCATTACAGTGTCTCCTGCTGAGGGATTTACATTCATCACCACAGGTCTGGTTCCTTGGTTGTGGTTCAGGCTCTGAGCCTGTGACTGTCTGAGACGCAGCAGGAACCAGAACCAGATATACATCAGCGGTCAGTCCGCAAAGTCATGCACCTGAACTGTTCAGACTGGTTTGTTGATTTGATCTGAACTGGTTCTATCAGCACAGACCAGTTATATTTAAACAAACTGGTTTCTTTGCTGTTTTCAGTGGTTTTATGTCAAACCGGTCAGACTGGTTTCTCAGTTGGATCTTTACTGGTTCTGCCTTAGCATGGGTCAGACTAGTTTGCTGGTTTGTGTCAGTTTTATCTGAACTGGTCAGACTGAAAAGATCGTGGTACCGAGCTCACCGACCTCCCTCCACATCTCATTCTGTCCACATCATCCTTTTCTCCTCTCCTCTTCCCTCTGTCTCCTTCGTTCCCTCCTCACCTGTCTCCTTCTTTCTCTTGTTCTATCACTCTTTCTGTTTTTCTCCAGTTCAGCTTAAGGCCAGAGAAAAAACAACATGAATATGGAAATGTCCCAGTGGGGCTTCCATACCAGCGGAGACAGGCTGAGACCTCTCCTGGTCGTGCACACACCAGTATGAACACAAACATAAAGACGCACACACACATTCCTCTGGGTGCTCATTCATTCACTACCTAATTTTCATTTCTCTCTCTATCTAAACATCGTGCTCCCTCTCTGCGTCTCTCAGCTCTTTCCCAACAGTCTCCCTCTTCTGTTGCTCAACCCTGAGTGCTGACTCCCTCCCTGTCTGTCTTGGAGGATGGTTTCCCTGCTGCGTTCCTCTTCTGATACTCATGTTATTAACTGGATGGAGTCAGTCGGAGGAAACACCCGTCTGTTCCTGGAACCCAGGCATCGATTCACTCAGTGTTTCATTCTAAAGAGGCTGTCTCGTAGAAAGAGACGATCTTAATCTGCCAACCTGTGAATACAAGTGTCTTCTGTCTGGAGATCGTTAATGCATTCAGAGAATTGATAAAGGTTTTGAGTAGAGGCAAATGTCATCAGTTGTGTTTGATATTTATCAGATGAAGTTTCTTAAAACGTCTCAATTCTCTGTGAAGAAGAGAAGACGAAAAGAACAAAGCAACAACTAAACTAGTTACAGAAACACCCGGTGCAAAGCGACGCCCAACGCGACACAATTGTCTTTGCTAGTTTGTCATTTTCCCCTTCAGTACCCACATTATTTAAATATTAAATGCGCCTGTGTGAGCGCTCGTGGGCGTGTTGGTCTTAAAATGGGCTGTGGTCAGGAGCATTGTTGGAGCATTGTGATCTTGAGGCAGTGAAAAAGTGATTGACCAACAGAAACCTGGTCTGGAGTCAGTGGCTTAGTATTTCACTGTTATTTTTAAGGGCACATACACTCTTGACACACAACTTGAGTAACATTGTTACTTGCGCGGTGTGTATCTGAAGGATTAAAGAGTTCATCCACTGAGGAGCAGATCAGGGCACCTCTTCTTTAGGTGTTGAGAAACATTTTCTCTTTCCTCGATGAAATATGAGAGACAAACGTGTAGTTTAGATTAAGTGGATTCCATCTTATCGTCCACTCCCTGTCTCTGGCTGCTCACTCATCTCCACGCTGCTGAAAACAACTTGCTGGACATGCTTCACTGCTATAGAACAGATCATGTACAGTTTTTACTGTAGCTCTCTGATAGCAGGGTGGCGGCAGCTAAAGTTCAGGGTTTTACACTGAAACTGAAATCAACAACAACTCTTCATAACATGATAAAATGTCTGTGTATAAGCTCCTGGAGCTGGTATGGTTTTAATCAGAATGGTACAAGTCAGACTGGATCAGTCCGTCACAGTTGTGGACTTTTATCCTAAAATGGGAAAATCCGCCAGAGGGGCAAATCAGTCATCCTCACATCTCCATAACGAGTTAAACAACCTCCAGCTTCTCTCTGGTCCACCAACCAAACCAAAACAACCGGCCAGCCTCAACCTGCCCGAGGCACTGATACACAAAACCAACACAGCAATTTTATCTGACCCTCGGTTCACCTGGACGTCGAACTGAGAGTTACAAACTGTTCTCAAGTTAGAAGCAGAACCATGACGAATGGAAAACTTTCAAATGAGTCTTTAAATTCCCTGAAAGAGAGAAAGTCAAGTGGCAGCAGCTCTGCCAGGTGGTGAGATCATTTTTAGTTTAATGATGGTCACGGTGATGTCTACTCACGGTCCCCAGAGGATGAATCCCAACTTTTCATTTACTGTGGCACCATCAGCAGGTTGACATCTCAACAAATATTGGACAGATTGGTGTGAGATTTGGTACAGACATTCCTGTTACCCACAGAATGAGTTCTAATAAGTTGGATGATTCCTTGACTTCTTAAGGTCAAAATTGAATTTATCCAGTACTTTGGTTTTGGCCAAAAGTCAGGATTTCCAGCTGTGTATCACTTCAACAACAGATAATGACCGGACAAAACTAGAGTAAAAAAAAGCATTTCAGCTACACTGAGATTAATAAAAGTTACTGTGTTACACATTGCTAGATATTGTAGACATGCTTAGCATTAGCATAAGCATTCAGGTCAAAGCAGAGTTTAGCCTGAGGCTGACAAACAACACTTAAACCGGTGAAAGTCTTACATTGTATTTACAACAGCTGGTTTAAAGGAACAGTCTGACATCTTAGGAAGTACGTTAATTTGCTTTCTTTGTGTGAGGTAAGGTGACTCATGTCTGTAGCCACCAGCAACTGGTTAGCTTAGCTTAGCATAAAGAGTGAAAACAGCTAATCTTGCATGCTCAGGAGGCAACACAGTCCACCTGCCAGTACCTCTAAAGCTCGCTAATTTGTACCTTGTTTGTTTGATCTCACAAACACCTGTGTAAAAATCACATGTTGAACTTACAACATGATATACTGAATGTATATATATATATATATACCAATTTCAGGACCTCAGTAAACAAAAAAAGGCAACTGTCTAATAGCTGAGTAGTTAGTGAAGAAAAATGGAAAAAGTGTTTTGATCATGCAAACAAGGGACAGAAAAACCAGAAACAAACAAGAATAATTAGAACAAGACAGAGCAGCAACAAGACAAATACAACAAACAGCGCCAGAGCTCACATGTGTGTTTGTGTTCTGGGATCATTCGCCAGAAAGGAAAAGAGACAGGAAAAGACAAAAGGACAAAACTGAGAGAGGGCTGAATTTAAATTCTGAGTAAATGTGGACTGGTACTGTCTTGGAGTAAAGATGAGGATATGAACAGAGGCAGACTTCCTCTTTACTTGTCTACTGCCCTCTTCTCCTTTAATCACTCACTTTTTGTCTTCCTCTTTTTTTTTTTTACCACGACAGAAATTTATGTCTTTTAGACAAATTTAAGTAAAGTCAGACTAAATTCACTTTACGCCTGTTTATGCTGTGGATGGACACCGTGATTCAATTCAGTTGAGTTCAGTTCGATTTTATTTATATGGCGCCAAATCACAACAGACTTTGTCTCAAGGCACTTTTCACATACAGTAACCGTACTCTTTTGATCCCAACAATACAATACAGGGCAGAAAGGAAGGAGAGACTCACAGCTGGAGACAATTAAAATAAATTGTGGACGATGATGGGACATCTCCAAGAACATCTCAGGGAAAAAAAGCAAAGATTACATCTGTGTAGAATCATCTCATATTCTTTTTGTTGAGTTTTCAAAATCATCTTTTGCATTCATCTGCTGTGATTTCCTGTCTTACATGATTGAATTTGTGCTTTAATTTCTCGTATAATAACTTTCAAAGCTATAAAGATGAGTACATGCCGTACAGTATAAGTCTAAAGTATGGAAGGTATCACTGTTTGGAGAGGCACAGCCGACAGTGATTCGGTCGTTGCCATTGTACTGTCAGGGCAGCATCTGTATGTTAAAACCTTTAGATGCATCCAGTTATTTTATAAAGGTTCTGGTCAAAACTCAGTTAAAACATATTTTTCCTGTTTCCCCCAGTGTGATCAGTCCAGATAGTTTGAGTGTGACTTGCTGAAGTTTGGAGATATCAGATCATCGTCATACAATAAAGCTCAGTGACTGATTTCATGGCGCTCCCACTGCTACAAAATTAGATTAGTAAAACTCAACAGCAGCGTCTGTTTCCTAAGTATAAAGACGAGTCTGTGACATCTTGATATCTGCGGGCTCTTCATTGTCTCCTCTTCCTTCTGACTGAAACCTGCTGCAGTTTAACTGAAAGTTGCAAATTCAAACTGAAACTCTTTTGCTTTTGATTGATTTTTGAGGTTACTGGACTCATTTTACACATTTACTGCCTGACAGTTGTGGATCGGTCTCTTTATGATGCTGGTTCATGTTGGGATCTTTTTTTACAGTTGTATTTTTGTTTAATTCTTGTTTAGTTGGACTGCTGCCCAGCTTGGCCAGGACACTATAATGTGGAGAGTTTTAATGATTAAATAAAGATTAGAAAATAGCCTTTAAATGGTCTCAAATGAGTGGATTACTCTGAATAACCACCGCAATATGTCGAGCACCACAAACCAAATACCACTCAGCTTTCTTGTGATGATGTGCGTTACATGTGGCTCTCAGAGATGTCTGGTTTGGGATGACGTGAGGTTTGGTTGAAACAAACTCCGGTGCCTTCACATGTTTGGTTTGGTTCATTTAGGCTCCTGTGAAACCCGTCAGTCAAACTCTGGTGTAATTCGTTTGCGGTGTGAAAGAAAAGCAGACCAACCACAGGCTTCTGTGTCAACAGATATGTCATTATAGAATCATTACAAGTGGATGGACTGTGGAATCTTCCTGTAGCTCGATGTAGTGAAGATTGGCATCGTCAAACCTGCGCAGTCCTGTCAGTCTGTATGACTTGTTGCTTGTTGCTGGAATGCCACTGCCTCCATCTGTTAGTTTGTCTGTGTTATTGTGTGATGCTCAGTGGTGGAAGAAGTAATCAGATCTCATAGATGGAGGCAGTGGTATTCCAGCAGCTCCTGGTTAAATCCCTGTTTTTCTCTATGGAGTCTGGTAGAGAGATATAGAGATGTTTCTGGTTAAACTAAAGGATCTGACTCTTTAATAAAAAGCTCTGTCTCTGGAGGAATCCTGTCATCATGTTGTGGACGATTGTCCATTGGATTACACACTGCCGCAGCTGTTGGCTTCATTTACACCCAAACACATGAAAAATACCAGATTACTCCTTTAAAGTGATTAATAGATTAATAGATTGCACATTGGGTAACAAGAGTAATACATCTTAGAGAGATTTGGCTGGTTGGAAACTGTTGCTGCAGTGATTCATTAAAGCCCATTGAGACACTGTGATATCAGTCAACAGAGCTTGTTTTATAACCCAGCTTTACATAACTAGAGCTGATGAGCAACGCTGATAAATAAAATATGAAACCTCCAGATGTTGTTTTAGTGATTAGAGTTTGATAACCAAACGTTACTGTTAATGTTTTGAAATTGTAACGATGATGTATAAAGTGACGTTACAGTCCTGTTCACAGCCACGTTAGTCACTTCCCAACAAAATGACACACTGTCCACTCAGCTTTACTCAACCAAAGATCCAGTATTAATGTACTCTAACGGAGACACACGCATTTGAAATGTTTGAAATGTTCAGTTAAAGTATAAAATGTTATGATCTAATCCTGTGAGAGAAAACAGAGCTGCTGTGTTTATCTCACCAGGTTCTTCAGACAGTATTTGGTCAGGTTGTTGTACAGCTGATGTTTTTCCAGTGTTTTCTGTTTCATGATTTTTCTAGTTACATTCTAATGCCCACCACTTGGAGAGAAGTCTGCAGTAAATTTCCTTTAGTAGCTAACTGATTAGAGATTTTATAGATGTTAAAGAAAAGCTGCATCATAGTGAATATGAACTGTGAGCTTTTAATTCTGTAGTATTAACCAAATACTATTGGTGTGACCTTTGACCTCTTGAAGATCAAACTTTTTAAAGGTCAGCAGTAATATTTTTAGGCTGTGGTTTTATTAATTGTCTTTTTCCATGTAATGCCCCAGAAACACAGCAGGTGTTCAGTGTTTTCTTCTTGTCAGCATCTTAAAAGCCTCTTAAACAACATTTTACCATCATGACACTAAAACTCATAAAACCCTGCATCAGCAGCAGAATAACACCTGTTAATGAGAGTGTGTCAGTGACATTTGTCCGTCTTTCAAGAAGACAGTTCACTTCTTCTCAAGACCAGAACAGACCTTAGACTGGCTGGTTAATTCCAGAGAAACTCAAGGAGACATTAGCTCCTTTTCATGACGGATTAGTTTGCAAAAAAAACCACGTGGGAGATTAAATGAATCATTAACGATATGCACAGAGAACCAGATTCCTGTGCAGACTGTATTTCTGCAGCTGTCATGTCAGAGAAGGATTCTGACGTTTAATGGACAGTATTACCTCATTATATCCATATCCCTCACTGTCTGTTGGTTACTGTCACTCTGGGATGATGTTAATGTTGTAAGAAAATGTCATGATGAAATGGAAGCTGGAGACATGAGACTGTTCCTGACATTTGCCACACATTGATATTTTATGCTCTGCAGGCTGCAGGTGTCTTACCAGAGGCAGCATGGCCGAGGCGCTGGGAGAAACCTGCCCTCTGTAGTGGTTATGGAGCTCCACCAGCAGCTCCTCCTGCTCCTCACTCAGAAAGCTCCAGGCTCCAGGAACCACCAGGGTGCCCAGCAGCAGCCATGCCCAGAGAGGAGCTCCCCTAGGCGGGCAGAGGCAGCGGAGCGCAGACCCCCTGCTCAGCCTGGAGCTCCTCGAGGCTTGATCCCGGGTAGTCCGTTGGGTCGGGGCCCCCCGCTGAGGGGAGACCCCCTGGAGCTCTGAGAAGCTCCGCTGCTGCATGATGGGAAACAGAGTCCTGAGGGATGTATCCTCAAGTGGCCCGTCCAGAGTCCAGCGAAGAGTGTGTGTGTCTGTAAAAGATCAACAACTGTGTTTGTGTGTGTGCGTGTGTGTGTGTGTGTGTGTGTACAATAGGTCTTTGTGTGAATATGTGTGTGTCTCTGTGTGTGTGTGTTTAAGAGTCAGCAAAATGTGTGTGTTCCCTCCTCAGTGCCTCTCGCTCTCAGCTCTGCCGATCTCTCTCTCTCTGACCCGGCTTTAAGAGTTAGAGGATCCTCCCCTCCACACCCCCACACACCACACACACACCACACACACACACACACACACACACACACACCACACACACACACACCACACACACACACACACACACACACACACACACACACACACACACACACACACACACACACACCACACACACACACACACACTCCACGCTTCACATTTCACACACTGCACCGACTGGTACGCACAACAAACACAACCCCCCCTCAATCCTCTTACTCCATATTCTCCATGTCGATCTCTCTCTCTCCTCCTCCTCCTCTTCCCTCTCACCCCTTTTCTCCCCCCTTCATTCTGAATCACCCTTCAGCTCTTCCTCCTCCTTTAAGTTCACATTGTTCTTCATGTCTACACTTGCAACAGAGAAATCTCCTAAAACGCTGAGATAAAATCCACAGTCCTCGCCCTCTATAAAAGCAAAATAAAGTTCACAGAAGTTAATATGAAGCTGCAGCAGTCGAACATATCAAATGGCATCTTCCAGAGTTACAGGGTTCTCAGTACAAAATAGCCTCTTTCTGGTTCCCTGTGTGTTTTCTTGCCGTAATCAAAGGAACTGTAAAGCAAAGAGATTATTGTACTGAAAAGACAGCAGGAAGATAACCACTGTTTATGTCTGACTCAGTCTGCTGAATCCTCAGCCTTCATGAGGATTTTGTGTAGTAAAGTATAACACAGGCTTCACAGTAACTGTGTGTCTGTGTGTGTGTCAGGTACCAGTACTCCACCGTGGATGAGCTGGCTGAGATGCTGCAGTCTGTCCTGACACAGCTACAGTAAGTCTGCTGTGAGCAGTTCACTGGTTTTCATGTACAGAACACAAAGCCTGTCGGTCTCTAGACTGGAGCTCCAACTCACTGAACTGAAACACAGCTGAACAGTGTCTATTACCCATGATCCTCTTCTCCTCCTGGAGCAGGAAGTGCTGTGGCTGTTTCCTGGATCTCAGAGATGGACTCTGGTTTTTAACTGATCTCCAGTTCAGCTTCACTCTGAACTCTCTGGTCTGACTCTCACTCAGTTAGAGGGAGATCCAACCTGAACAACCACAGTTACACAGAGACACAACAGAGGCTCCATTCTCTGTTACACTGAACCATCACTAAGATCCAGAATCTGAGATTTTAAGGTTAAACAGTTGCAGTTACTTAAATCATTATATGCCTTATATGTCTAATATCTTGTGGTGTGTTAATGACTGTACATCTGTTACATGTAGTACAGTATGTACATGTGTTTAAAGACAGTTTGATGTGTGAAACAGAGTTTGATGAGAGTGCTCTCCATCCCTTTATTTTTCTTCTCTTTCCTCTGTTTTTCCTCCATCTCACTCTCCTCTCTACCTCTCTCCATATCTGTCTCTTGTTCCTCCCTTCTTCTCCTATCTCTCTTTGGCCACCCCCTCTATCCCTCCATCTCTTTTTTTTCAAATTCAAATCAGGTTTTGGTGATGACAGGAATGGAAGGGGATAGAGGGATGAAAAAGGAGGACTGCCATTCAAAGCACCCTGTTCAGATTCAAACTAGTTGTTGATGTTGTGATTTCGTGGTCGGCATCACAAACATCCATGCCACCAAGAAGCATAGATATTGTACAAGTAAAATAAAACACATGGTTTTTAATGATGCTATATCACCTACAAAGATGAGCTGTGGTCCCACTCTCCCCCTTCTTTCTTCACTCCTCCCTCCCTTATCCCTCTGTTTCTCCATCTCTGCCTCTCGCTCTCTGTCTTTATCAATGAAAAGTTTGTTGAAATGGGGGAAGTCTGGTATGGACTCACACACAGAGACACTCTGACTCACTGTCCAGCTGATACTGATACAGTTTGTGACTCATGCACAGTTACGTTTGCTCTGTCTGTGGCAGTCATTACAAAATGTTTATGACGCTTTTTATACATTGACTGTCCTTGTGACCACTTCCCCTAAATGTTCATCAGTCTGTTGTGGTTCACTGTCACTGCTCACATTTCGCAGCTAAAGAGATATTTTCCTCAGGAGGTGGTGGAGACCAAAAACAGAGCTAAAACAGAGGGAGCAGACAGATACACCACGCCACATGAATCAAATGAATCAGTAGCATAGTGCTGCATCCCTCTGCTGGGTGGAAATGGCTAAGTGCCCTTATTGTAGCCCTCCTCAGACACTGAATACGTACATTTACCAGCTCAATCCGTCTGTCTCAGTGTGTCTGTTTGTAAATCACTGTGGCATCACTGCTCCAGATCAGGTGGGTTTCCATCTGTTTTTATGCTCAGTGGAAATGCCTGAGATTTGAAAACATCTCAAAACATTTTGAAAAGTTTTTTCTTCTCGCTGAGGTAGAAAATTTGGTGCATCGATTGAAGCAGACTGTGACAAAGAGTGAAGGAAACAGACACTGACGCATGTGGAGCTAGTGACTCAACTGTCACTAATAACTTCCACTGAAGAAACAAACATCAGATTTATGTCTAGTGATGAGGAGACTGGGACCTTCCTCACATTAATACATGACACAAACAGATTTCCATCATGTTTTCAAATTTTTATGAACCATCTTTTGTCTTCTTCTTCTGCTATGGTCTAATGGCACAACAATAACTCCACCAGCTGTTTATCTTTATGAATGAACCATCTCCTAATATTCTCATTAGTGGATGGAAACGTGCATCAATTCACATTTTCTTTTGCAGATTTTCTCGACATTTGGTTAAGACCTAAGAAACCTTGCTAGAGGTGAGTTGAAAAGTAAGTATTTTATTTATATAGCACCTTTCAAAGTACTTCACAGAGGAGATAAAAAGACAATAAATAGATGTTCATGCAGAAATAAAACAGAATTTAAAAAACAGGATAAAGAGAATAGAATAAATAGAAATAGAGCTGCTTTTTAAAGGTGTTCACAGATCTAAAAGCTAAAGTTTAGGAGCCACAGCCTCCTTTAGTTTTCAACCTTGTTCTAGGAAGAAGAGACCTGCTGGTGATACAGGGCTGCAGTAAATCTTCAATGTAGGCAGGAGCCTGATCATGTAGAGCTCCACAGGACTTTGAATTCAGTTAGAAATGATGCATCTGGGCCACGTGAACCGTAGATTAGATATATTCAAATGGATTAGTACGTCAAACTTAAATAATTTGAAGCTGAAATGAAGAATCAGCCAGTGCTCGCCAAGCAACATACAAAGCAGCTCATCGTCCACCACAGCCGGAACATTTGGGCGAGCTGATGAAAGTACAATCCTACGGGCAGAGCTAAATGAGAGGGGCCAAGTATCATAATCCCTCTGCCAGGTTCCAGTCAGGAACAGAAAGTCTAATTTCTTAGACCTGATGAGATTGTTCTGCGCGAATGACTTGTTCGCTGTGTTCAGCAGCCCCATTTGGAAAGAACTCTTGAGGGGACTCTCTCCAGCTTGAAGGTATTCTGCTCACCAGGGACGGGGAAGCAATCATCTCACAGTCAGGAAGAACAGGTTGGAGAGAGCAGAAGATGAAATTACACCTCGTGGATGTACTGGGACGCTCAGTAATGTGACCTGGTGTCATCAGGTGTTTCGGGTCTTTCAGCATCAGACACGCCAGGTGACCTGGCCGGAGTTGATCAGACCTCAGCTTGCGTCCCAGCAGCATTTGTCCATGGTTCTGACATCTTGATCTGAAGCCATCTCTGCAGCTTCTTGATGGCTCTCCAGGTACTTGGGATGCTTCCTCTGGTTGGTGTTGACCACACACTCGTCCCAGGGTACAGTCAAGATTTGTTACGCTCGCTGACAACTGAGGAAACTCAGTCCACCGATGACGACAGTGATTGGAAAAAAGTGAGCCAGCAAACCTCAAGTCAAGATTTTGACAAACAACTATTTCAGTGGTTAAAAATGAAAGTGCATATTCAAAGATGCTTTTCTTTGTTTCCAGTGGCTTTATAGCGCTCTTGTTGTAGCTGTTGCTCGGCAACCTATACAAAAAATTATCCCAGAAGAGACACTGAAGTCAGAAATCTGTGATCAATGAAGAGAAAGAACCACATCATGGAGCGGGAGGAGTCCCAGCTGTCACATCTGAGAGTAACAAGTTCCCAACAAACAGAACATGGACCCAGAGGAAGGTAAGCTGGGATAAAGGAGTCCAGCAACACTTTAACACTGTGACACATCAGAGAGGTGATAAAACTTTAGCTGAAACTGTCAAAGGTAAACAGATATCTTGGTTGGTCAGAAAGAAACGAACATCTAAAACTACTTAAACCTTTTCCAGCTTTAACTTCTCTTGATCGGTGCAGTCGTACTAGCAGATGTCAGATTCACCAGGATGGGGGACCAGATCGATTTCCAGGCCACGTGAGGAGCTGAAATAAACCCTAAATTAGCTGTTAGCTGCATGTAACAGTAGATATGTATCAGCAGGAATGTGTCCTTGGATAGTATATGTAGACATCAATGTACATGTAATAGACCTAAGCTGGTGTGTGAATATTAGAGAATAAATACCAAAAATACACTTAAGCATACACTGCATACAACGAGTTAGGGACTGTTCTGCGACATACAGTATACTGTGTGTGTGGTGTGTGTGGGCACATGAGATACCGTCCGTGACACAGATGCAATTAGAGCCTGTGACTCGTGCTGTGAACGTTCGCTAAAGCTGTGTTTTCATTCTTTCAGCCAAGTACATCACATCATAACACACACCCAGCTGTACCCACAGGCTCACATTTCACTGTACAACACATTCCTCAGTGTCTTTCTGTGTGTGTGTGTGTGCTGAAGGAAGCAGAGGGGGTGAATGCGTGAAACTGAATCCTGCAGGGTCACCGTTTGCTCCGTAGCACCGACCTCATGTTGACAGTCTGCAGGGAGACACTGCACATGTGTGTCCTGACCTCGCTGTCACACATCAGTACAGTACTTTGCACTGGTTGCAACACACTGTAGTTTGGAGTCAGCCACACTCGCTGTGGTGTTTTCAGCTGGTGCAAAATGCAGCCGTGTATCTGCAAGCTAAATCTAAAAAAATAATGTCATATTACTCAGAATTCACTGAACTGAACTGGTTACCAGTTAAATTTAAGAGTTGATTTTAAAACTTTGCCCATCGTTCTCCTAGAACACACAGGTTGTCCCATAAGCTGCTCCTCTCCTTCCAAACAGTTGTTTGATGCATAAAGGTTGTGGAATAGCCTCTATCTCCATATTCAATCAGCCCTGACTATGGCCTGTTTAAATCAAGGCTAAAAACCCACCTGATTCTTCTGGGTGTGTTTACATGGGTTTTTGTCATTGTCTGGTGCCACATGGTTTCACATTGTTTGAGGCTCCCAGTATTGCACCTTCTATTTCTGCAGTGGTTTAATGGCACCAAGTGGAGAATTAGCTCTACCAACAGTTTATCTTGATATGCCTATATTTGCAATATTCGCAAAACAGTAGTGTTTTTGCAAGTATTTTTTCGTTTGCAGATTTTCTGGAATTTAAAACTTGCACTTCATTGGAAACTTGAGACAAAAACTAGACTAAACTAACAATAATCAAATGTGCATCTTTGTTGAAAGATGAAAACTAAACCAAAATTTCCAAAATGGACACTGTAAAACTGTTTCATTCAGCTCCTGGCACATTTTAAACTGACTGATTGCAAAAGGAAATATTTAATTTCTGTCAACATTCAGATTAAAGTTGAAGAGATCAGGAAGCATTGAGTGACTGGATTTCACTTCTGCATTTTGTCCTTTCCTGACAAAACTATTGTTCCTGAACTTATCAGCCAACAGTGATTCAAACCAAATGAGTGACAGAGACAAAAGAACAATCAAAGAACAAATGACAAGACAGACAGCAGAGATTTAGTGAATCACATCCTGTAAGGTCTTTTTTCCAGATATGTGAAACTTGCAGGGTGGAGTCGGAGCGTCCAGTGTCAGTTTGTTCTTTTGTCCTGCTCTCTGCTCCAGCTGGGAGGTGGAAATTAGCCAAAAACAAGTTTACTCATGTTCAATCTGTTGTGAGGAGTCTCCACAGAGTCCAGTTCAGGTCTCTGCAGAGCTGATGTTAGAACACCTGATGAATAGAAAGTCTAAGTGTTCTGTCTTAGTGGAAGTATGTACTCATTCAGTTCATCTAGGAATATACCCAGGCTGCATTGTTTTGATCCTTTCTTCTTTTAATTTCCTGCACAGGCCCCAGAAGTGCATTGCCACTGGTTAAAAACTACAATGTATTTGGTCTTTGCAACCTGAAATGATGCATATAGAGCACTGAGGTGAGACCCGATCACAAGTGGTCGCTGGAGACAAGGGGAGATGCTTTCTAATGCCAGGTGTGAACTGACATACTTCAAGATTGTGATCGGATCACCCGAGACTTAAGTTAATACCAGGTATTAAAGGAGTCACTGTATGAACATTCAGTCAGGATACACGTTTCCTCTTCTCGCCACATTTACAGGAATCTTTCAGTTGAGCTCAGTACTGTACAACAGCAGGTGACAAATCAAATCAAATGTTGTACAATGGACCATTGGAGTTGAAAATGTACCTAAAAAACTGGTGCTCACACAGCTAATGTTGAACACTGTTGATGCTGTAGGAAAGCGGAAGTGAGGCCTTTAGGCAAAGCATACACAGAAATCAGTCCTCAGGCTTTTGTAGGCACGGTGGTTGCAACCAGTTAGCACTGTTCACAAAATCTTGATCAGCATATTTATCATGGTGGTTACGGTGACCAAGTTAGAACTGTTGCTCTTTTATGTGCATTAAAGTTGTTCTGCACAGTATTGTACTTTCTGCTGATGATGTAGTTCTGACAGCACTGGCTCGCTCTCCTCAGTGCTGGTGCATGTGAACAAATTCAAGAATCTTAGAGTCTTTTCTGGGGGATCTGTGTACTGTACTGTGGTGGTGTGGAAGCTCTTGATTTACCACCTCTGGTCATGGAGAGGGTGAGGAGCCAGCAGAGGTGGTTCAGCATCTGCTCAGGATGGAATATTCTGGACAACTGGGAGGAGACCAGTTTGGAGGGATTACATTTCCCACCTGCTCTGGCAGAGCCTCAAAGTGTGAAAACAGAGTCGGGGAGGTAATCATTTACGAGGAGGGTTCACTCCTCTTGAGTATCAGGAGAGGGTAAATCAGCAAGCGAGAGTAAGACAGGAAAGACAACCAGACGGGAGAGCAGTTTACAGAGGAGAAAAAAGTTCCAAGACAAGAATAAAGATGTAAAAGGAGGAGAGATGAGATAATAGAGCTGAGGAGGAGGAGGAGTCTTAACTGGAATTCCCCTTCACACAGGGACTGATGTTAAACTGGGCTGATGTGAAGTCCTCCATACCTCCCAGCTGGCCTGGCAATGGTATGGACACACACACACACACAGATCCATACATCATGCGAATAGTATGTGATGGTGTGTGAGTGCACTGAGCCTAGCCCATGTGATTCTGTTGTCATTGACTGGCTGCTAATGGCTAACAGATGAGCTTGTGTGTGTGTGTGTTGTGTAGGGGTGTAGGGTGTGGACCCTCTTAGCCCTTCAGAGTATGATTAGTTTGGGGTCCAAGAGCCAAATCTGACACACACACATGCAACATTATGCAATAGTTGAGCAGTGTATAGAGTAGCATGGCCGCTGTGTGTGTGTGTGTGTGTGTGTGTGTGTGTGTGTGTGTGTGTGTGTGTGTGAGAGAGAGAGAGAGAGAGAGAGAGAAACGAGCCTCCCATTATCACCACCACCACCACCATCATCATCATCTGTTCCTGGACCTGTCTGCACTGCACGTGCTCAGTGATGATGTCATGGGTACAGGAAGTTGACCACTCCTTAGAGACGGTATCAGACCTTCACGACTGACTTTCAACACTCACCAGTTTGACTGCTGCACCTCGCCCAGAAACCAGAGAGCCTGGGAACTGGTCCCACTGGGGTCTCACTTGGTTAACAGGTTTTACTCTTGTCTGTGATGTCTCTGAGTTCACTGGTCTCACTGGATTCAGTAGTATTACAGGTTTCTGCCAATATTCTCATTGGATTCACAAGCTTCGCTGGTAGCACTGGTTTTATTGGATTCAGTGGATTTACTGGTCTGTCTAGTTCTATTTGGGCCACTGGTTTTATTGGTGTCTCTGATGTTTTACTGGCTTCACTGGTTTCATTGTTCTCACTGCTTTGACTAGTTTCACTGGTGTCACTGGAGTAATTGGCGTCACAGGAGACACTATCACTGGTTCTACTGGGTTAACTGGTCTCACTTTTATTTAGATTTTACTGGTTCTAACCAGATTACGATACTCAGTGGACTCACTGGTTTTATAGAGCTTCACTGTTGTCACTGCTTTGACTGATGTCACTGGTTTCTAATTGGTTCACTAATCTCTCTGGTTTTTCCTGGTTTCCTCTCTGAAGGGTTTCACGGTTCTCACTGGTTTTACTGGGTTCATTGGATTCACTGGTGTCAGTGGTTTCATCTAGCCTTCTGTTTGCAGTGGTTTTACTGGTTTCACTCTTCTGATGGTCTCACTGGTTCCACTAGCTTTACTGATTCCACTGGTCTGTTGTTTTACTGCTTACACTGGTCTTACAGATGTCAGTGTGTTCTGTAATCTCACTGATTTGATTTATGTCTTTGGTCTTTACTGGTCTCACCGTGTCTCTGGTTTAACTGGTTGCTAGATTTACTGCTGTCACTGGTTTCTTGAATATGTCTGGGAAGTCTGTGGGAGTCTGCAGTTTCTGAATTCACCAGCAAGCCAATCTCTTCCAATAAACATTTTAACATCTCTCTGCAGGACAGTGGACGTTTCCCAGTTTGTCTTTTTATCCGATAAATTAGCTGCTGGTTAAAATTTATGGACCATTTGGGAACATCTGCGTCGGTATCGTACAGCAAGTGGATCCACATTTTACATCTTAGTGACAAACCCTGATCAGTTCATATCTGACATTATTCTTATAAAGAGGTACAGATGTTGATGCTAAGCACTTTGACCTCATATCTCCCTGGTTTTAATATGTGATCTGTATCTGGATATCTTATCTGAAACACGTTAACGCGGGTGGAAAGAGAACACAAGAACACGATCCATCCTGGTTTCGGTTTCTCTCCTTCTTTGGAGGTGATCTGCCTCACACTGGGATCAAATCTCAGCACAAGTAGTTCTTCTACATTCTTGAGAAAAGATGAGTATTTCCTTTTCAAGAGAAAAACAATGCATTATTTTTGTCTTGAGACACCGTCACACTCTGAAAGACATTAGCCTAGTTTGCAAGGCTACTGAAGAGGTGGCTGTCTCCTGACCATTACTTTGCACATTGTAGCAGTGCATCATAGCTTAGAGTATCCTGCATCACCTCTCATGATCAGAAATATACTACTATGAATGTTCTGACAAAGTAAACCATCCTGTGTTTAATGATTGTTCTTTATTTTACCTACAAAGTTTGATAGTTTGTGATTTATCTGATATTTATCTATATATGCTGAGGTGATATGGCATTGGTAAGACGTTTACTCTGATGAATACAACCTTTATGTAGATGTTTCAGCTGCTGTTGTCATCTTTCCAGATCCAGAGACTCACCATCTTTGTTGACAAGTTCACCCGCTCTGTCTTCCTAATCTGCATGATGAGATCTGCTCACAATGTTGGCAAAATCAAAATAAGGTAATAAATAATAAAGTAGAATGCTTGTTGACACCAGGTCCAGGACCAGTATTCGGATCCTTGTTGAAGATTGTGCTGTTGGTCTGTGGTATCCCCAACCCAATGACTTCCTGTTCCACCTCCTTCCAGAACACATCTAAATTAGCTAACCAATCACATGCTGTGCAATGGTGACCCACAGTCAATATAAAAGTTTTAACAGAAAACAGTCAGGCTTTCTTCTTCTACAGTGTTTTGCTGTGACGTGTCCAGAACGCCTTCAGGAGAGCAATAACAAGTCCTCAAGGGTGAGAGTGCGACTCACCTGAAGGCGGTCTCCACACAAAGCAACTTTAAAAAGGAAAAGTCAACAGTAATAAACAGTAATAAATAACCACTTTAAATTTGATAACCTATGCTCCTCACAGTGAATCCTTTAATGACTTGAGTCTGAAATCTTTCCTTTTCTGGTAAATGTCCTCCTCCAGCTGGGAGGAGAAACAGCAAAATCACCCCGGGACTCTGGACTTAACCTCCCGCATCGCTTTTAATTAAAAAAACGACCCCAGACAGAAAGAACATCAGCTCCTCCTGTCTGGGAAAAGTCCTGAAATAAATGAACTAACTATAATAATGATAATATATATACTGCATCTCAAAGGAACAGTTTCTCTCTTTTTTTGAGAGTCGAGTTTTCAGGTCACAGCTGTAGTCAGGACGTGGTCAGTCGAACTTAGCATAAAGACTGGAAGCAAGGAGGAAAGCTCTGTCCAAAGCTGAGAAATACATGTAATCCCCCCCACCAAAAAAAAAAAGGTTTAAACACCTGCAGCTGTAACACGGCTCAGAGGGTGGGTGTACAGTTGGCATCATGGAGCAGTTTAAACGGTTCAGATTTACCTTTGAACTCATCGAAAGGATTTTAAAGGATTTTTCACTGGACCCTTAAATTCGAAAAGGAGATTAAAAAAAACCAAAAAAAAGTCTGCGACAGGGTTAAAACCGATGTGTTGGTGCTGAGCTGCAGTAAATCCCCTCTGACTGACTTCACTCCTACAGGAAACAGAGCAGCTGAGGCAGATTGCATCACCACATGTTCCTTTTACTGTTATTATTGTTGAGAGTGTGGAGAGCAGAGAAACTCATGAGCCAACAGACAGGACGGGCGGCTCTGTTTGAGTAACACTTTTTAAAAATAAATGTTTAGAAAGAGGATAAAGGTGAAAAGGTGCTGTCAGACTGGAGGAGCGTGTTTGGAAATCACAGGTCTAAACACTGGAATGTCTTAAAATGTGTTTTTTGGTGGAAGTTGTAGTTTAAATTGAAGAACTCTGGAGTTGTAGTGTCAGTGCCTGAGTTGTCAGTTTGTATGTAAATACTGAAAATAATTCAACTCAGCTTAAATGGTTAAAATCAGCCTGAGTGGAAAGCAGCTGGGATGTCAGTCAATGCCTGAGCTACACAGCACCTGGGATGTCAGCTGCTGCGATGCTGTGAAGAGATGAAAGCAGTTAAAGTGTCATTTAAATAGAGTTAGAAAACTGAAGTGTCAGCTGAACTGCAAATGATTAAAAACTTCAGTTGAAGCACTAAAGGAAGTGAAGGTGTGTGCAGTTAGTGTGTAAGTCTAAGTTATGAAAGTAGTTGAAGTGTCAGTTGAGATTTCTGGTGAAGGCAGAAGAGCTCAGAGTGTGCACACTGGGAGCACTGTGTGCACTTGTAGTGTGAGTATGTGACGGCAATTTAAGGTTTAAGTGAAGTGTAAGCAGTTGAGGTGCACATGCACTGCAGGCAGTTGAAGTGTCAGTTGATATGAACACACTGCCATCAGTGAAAATGTTAGTTGAAATGTAAAAGCTGTTGAAGTGGAATTACTGAAAGCATGTGAACTTTAAGTTCTACAAGAAACTGATTCTATGTTTGTATATAAGTGCTGAGGAGCTGAAAGCAGTTAAACTGTCAGTCGGAGTATACAGGATGAAAGTGGCTCCAATACTCGCTGACATCTACCACTGACAGCAGTTAAAACATCAGATGAGGTGTAATTATAAATACTGTGTAAATACTGTAGGAAGTTGGAGTGTTATTGTAAGCAATGGAGTTGTTGATAAAAGCAGTAGAAGCGTAAGAAATGAAATTATGTGATCTGTCATTTGATGAATAAGAGATGAAAGTTAAAATGCCAGTTGAACAATTAAAGCAATTAAAGTTCCGGTCGAGGTGCATGAGAACATTAAAGCGTGTGCTTGGAAATGGTTGAAAAAGTTGAAATTTCAGTTGAAAGTAGTCGAACCGTCTGTGCAGCGATAAAAGCAGCTGTGAGTGAAAGTGAAAAGTCAGTTGCAGGGATAGCGATGAGAGCAGTGGAAAGATGTGAAGACTGAAAGCAAGTGAAGTGTGTGCAACATAAGCACTAATGTGACAGGTGGTATCAGTTTAAAAGCAGAGTCTGAAATAGTTTGAATAAAGTTACAGTATAACAGAACAGGTTTAAATGATGAAAAGGCTGCATGTTAAACGGTGATAATAGAGGCGAGTAGAACCAAGTAGAGTGACACCAGAGTGGAGAGAGGAGTATGAGGTATGAATTTTTGTAATCTGTTTTAAAGACTTGTTTGGAATAAACTCAAGTATAAACACTCACAGCAGTTAGTCATGATTCAGTCATCGATACAGACAGATCCAGAGACACACCCTGAGAGGAGGCGGGAGGAGGGAAGGAAGGAAGGATGGAAGGAAAGGAAGAAGAAGTAAAAGAGGGAAATAGCGGGAAAAACCAAAGACAAGAGAAAGAGAAAGAGAAAGAAGGATGCTATATGAGTGAAAAAGAGAGATGAAGGAGTTTGGGGATGAAGGGAAGGAGAGAGAGGAGGTAAAAGAAAGCATGAAGGAAAAGGATGGAAGTAAAGAAGTGAAGAGAATAGAGGAGAAGGTGAGGTAAAAAGGTAAAACAGAACAAGGATACATAAAGAGGAGAGGAAAGGAAGGGAGAAGGAGCCACGAAAAGACAGAAGAAAAAGAAAGGTTAAGAGGAAGTAGGGAAAGGGAAAAGATAAGGAAAAGGAAAGATGTTGAGATGAAAAAACAGGAGTGTGAGAGGAAAAGGAGACGGTGAACATTTTTAAGAGACAGAAGAGAATTGACTGATGGAGGGAGGGAAGGGGATACAGAGGAAGGAGGAGTGATGGACGGGGCAACGAAAAGGTCAAATAAAAAGAAGAACCCCACCCAAACAGAGAGGAGGGGAATAAAACGAAAGGAGAACAGAGGAGGAGAAAAAATGAGGTAGATGAAGAGGGAGGAGAGGAGAGGAGGAGAGAGGCAGACCCACCCTGAATGACAGAGGAGGGGATTTCTGCTTAAGCTAAATGACAAACAGAGCCAGAGTCAGAACTAATCTGGTTCAGTTTTCCTCCACACTCACCTCCAAAGACTGAAACTGTTCAAACACAACTGTTACTCCTCAGAGAATAAAACTCATTAATCAATAATTTTATTGTTAACATTCAATGCGGGAAGTAAATCTCTGTTTATGTAGCACGTTTCAAAAGAAGGATTACAGAGTGCTTCACAAGCTGCAAATGAAAACATACAACAACAAAAGCATATGACTACATGAAGACAAGAAACGAATGTTGAGAGAATAAAAAACAGGTCCTGAGATTAGATTTTAAACCACGGGACCAAGGCAACAAAAGCTCAGTCACCACAGGTCTTGAACTCTCAGCGTGGCACAACCAGAAGCCCATGTCCTGCTGCCTCCCTGTTCTCTCTCCATCAACTCTGTGTCTTTGTGGTCGTAACAACTTGAATCGTACAAATGTGTGTAACAGATGACTCCTCGATTCCACCAACAAAAAGAAGGTTTCACAAACTGATTAATCAGGTAGACGGGACAGTTACCACCTGGTGGTGTAGCTCAGTGACCTGAGGAGACATTAGGACATTTAGTCTTGACATGTCTGTTGTTGTTGTTGTTCTCTGTGTTGTGAATATTTATCAGGCTCAACCCTGAATGACTTGACTCATCTGCTTCCTCACTAAAACTGTGTGGTTGTAAAGGAGTCTGTAATTAAAACTAGTGGTTCTGAACCTTTCAGCTCGTGTGGGAGAAAAGATGGATAGATCAGAAACCATTAATTCAAAGTAACACGGGAATTCTAACTTTAGATTAATACTGCGTTCCACTGTCTTTTTTTGTCATTAATAAGTTTGTTTTTTGTGTCTTTTCCTATAGAATCAGAACAGTTGCAGATGTTCTCATCTTCAAAGCTATTTGGCCCTTAGAAACTATTTCTTTGGCTCCTGAAGGTGAGTTTTCACTTTTCTAATTTATTTGCTGATGATCTAACTTTTACCTAGTGTCAATATCAAGTTACAGTAATTATTGTATTATTTGCATCCCTAGACAATGATTGAGGAATTATAAAGAGGGAATTATGCCTGGAGACTTGGAAGCTGAAAACTGTTTAGTCTTTCACATGAAAATATATGAAAAATATCAGAAAAAGAGAAATGAATGAATATTAAAAGTCACTGTTTCACAATCCAACCCAAACGATTCTCCAGAGAAGAGAGAGGAGGTTCCTGCAGGATCCTGATCCGTTCAGAACCACAGATTCATCTGATGGCCCAACACTGTGGCTCTGTATACAGTTCCTGTACTGCCCCCTGCTGGTGGCTCCACAGTATCACACAGCTGCAGCCTACAAATGATCACAAAGTGAACCTAGTAACATAATGATGGTCTCCTGTTGGAGCTCACACTGCTGCATGTTGTAAAATATTATAAATAGTAGTCTTTAACTTTAGCGTTTGATTGTGGACATTCATTGGTGACGTTGGGATCAGTATGTGCAGAACTGCAAAGGTTTGAGTCACTCCAAGATGTTTAGATCCTTGATCGGTGTCTGATTGACTCTTGTTCAGTTTTTCTTGTGTGGTATGGAGCTCCACAGAGGTTTATTATGATCTTTACTTCTGGTCAGAAAGTGTTTATTTTTAAAAAGGCCCCTGATAGTTAGTGGCTGTGCAGGTGACCTCTTGTTTATTTTCTATTACTTCTATTCACAACATTCTTAGCAGCTTTCAGTGCTTTTGTAGTTTCTATTGGAATCCCTGCTTTTTAGACTTTGGTTCCTTTGCTCCTGCTCTTACCTTCATTGATAAATTTCAGCTTCCCTGTTTGCAGACCCTCCAGAGGAAACTGTAATACCATTTCCCAGCATAGTACTGTTCCATCTCTTAAAGAAATGTTTCCCCCCTTGTTCATATGAAGATTTCAGCTCCACAGAAAAAAATAACAAATACAATCAGGATAGAAGGAAATATTTGAAAATTATTATTTTTCCCCAGTCTTCACTATGAAGACAACAATTACACACTGACACAAAGCAAATAAGAATATGACAAATGAAAACACCTCAACTTTTCTAATAAATAAAAATATATTTTACCTTCAATTTAAATTAGAGCAACAGTCAGCAGAGAACATTCGAGTCGAGTTCTTGGCTCACTGGTCCTGAATGCCTTCATCACAACACAGAACATAACCGTCTCTAAAGACAGTGGTCAGTCTATTTAGGAATGATTGTTGGAAACAGGTTTTGAAATATGAACCTAAAACTCCAGCTGTGATTTCCAAATGTCCTGGTGTCTGACAATAAAATATGCCTGTTGGTCTGAGTTCCCTGAAAACTGACGTGCTATGAAAATGTCTTTTCACACATCAGCAAATAAAGTGACGAGAAAAACAGCGAGACGGGAAACGTGTCGGCCGTAACTCCAGTGCTGAAAAATCAACTGTTTCAGATCAGTGGCTGAATCAAGATATTTAACCAGGATGCTGAGTGTCAGGTGTTATCGCTGAAGACTTGTCCCAGGATGGAGAGCCGAGCACTGAACGGCTGCACGGGACAGGACAGCAGGGGGGGCGTCTTCTTCTCGCCTGGTTTCAGAGCAATGCTTTCGGGGGCAGGGCCTTCCGTCTCCTTGGTGGGCTGTTTTGATTGGCGGTCGTGCTGCGACAGGTTGATCAGGATGTCTCGGAGCTCCCGTCGGTCCTGAGTGTGGCGGCTGCAGCAGTACAACGCCGCCGGGTCGAGAGGGTGGGCCTCCGTGTTGAAAATGAACCCCCCCGCACCTAAAACACACTGCCCCCCCTCACCGCCCTCTTCCCAAGACCCATCTCCCTCTGTCCCGCCGCCATGCAGGAAGTGGGTGGGGTCAAAGAGCAGGTACAGGTACTTGATGGTTTCAGCGAGGAAGAAGGACTCCATCCTGTTGTCCAGCTGGTGATCTCGCAGGTCTTTAACCTGCAGGAGGAGACACGTCTGATTTAATTGCAGTCAGTCTAATGAAGGCGCTCAGTGTGCACCTACACCTCCGAACACTAGGGGGAGACATACATAAAGAAACTAACTCAAGAAGACTAATTATAATCAGGTACAGGTGTTGCTGCTGCTGGGCTGAACCTGGAGCCTGGGACTGTGCCGGTGCTCGTGTTCACAGTGGAACATTTTGGATCATCTGAAAATAACGTGGATCGAAAGACTTTGATGCAAAGACATTTGGTGAGTTATGAAACAGATACGAGTTCTTCTTTAATGAGCACACAATGTGAGGCTACCGAGTGAGTGCCAGCTCCTCAGTGCAGCAAAGAGTCGTTAGCTTTACTAATGTTTCCTGTATTTCTTCTAAGATTTTTTCTATGTTATGTTTTTATTGATAGGAAAAAAATAACAGCAGGACAAAAGTGAAAAAAAGAAATAAGTTAAAACACAGCAGTTTAGAAATCATCCAACAGCAACTCAAGTAGGAGAATGTGATGCTGATAAAATCTTATCTAGGCTGATAAATCAGCAGCTTATTGCAGATATACTGGGTAACTTTAAATAAACAAAATGTTCAACTTGAGCTGTTTGATAAGACAAATGCAGACCAGAGCTTTGTCACCTCCTGACAGACAGACAGACAGACTTACACTGGCGTATCCACAGGGCGTCTTGGCGATTCTCTCGATGGACTCCAGAGCATCGAGGCCCAGCTGGAGGTAGGTGTGGTCACCTGTGGCTCTGAACAGGTACATGGCGCTTTCTATCAACTCTGGAACAGATGATTCATAAACAAAGGCTGAGTTCACAGCAGTTCATCAGACAGCCAGGGAGCAACTTGATGAATGGATTAGGTAGTCAGTTCATTAATCTGCACATGGCAAACTATTCCTTACTTTCAAAATAAAAGCCCCAAGTTTTTTCTACTCATTTGCTGGATAACTTTGATTTTATTTCACACTGCCAATCTTGATTGATTTTATCAGCCAGTAGGAATTTGGTTAAATTGTTTGGTTCATTAGTTGTAGTTATTGTTATTTTTCAATGAAAGATGTCAGTCACATGTGAAAAATAATAATCACATCTTAATATTTATAGATACACATTATTTAATGAGAACATGATTTACAAGTCAACCAATCTACTGCATTTCCTGAAATAAAAACTAGTAGCAAATTAAAAAGCACTTTGTTGTTCTGGTTTGTTCTTCTGATGTATTATTGTCCCATTTCAGTCACTGTGGGTCAATGCGTGTTAATGTATCAGCCATGTGTAGTTTGTAGTAACATAGAATTGTCAGTAGATGGCAGTACGTATCTAATGCATTTAAGTTGTTGCCTTCTGCTGCTGAGATTTTCTTATTTGAGGAAATACAGTAATTACTGAAAGAAATCTACGACTGATAACCGACTGATGCAGCACAACGCTACAGTATGTTTAATAAAGACTATTCTGAAATGTAATGAGCTGGGTGGTCAGTTAGTGGACTGACCTGGTCTCAGTGGGTATCCCTCTCTCTTGTCCACAGTGTATCCCTGGGGGATGCTGTAAAACTCAGGCAGACCTCCAAACTGTCTCCATACTGAATAATAGTTCTGGAAGGTTCTCACGGCGCTGTCCAGGTTCCCCAACAAAGACTGACACACAGAGGACACCAGTACTTAAGACTACGAATCCAGTTCCTCAGTGATTGTGAGTGTTTATGTTTCTCAGCAGGATCACACCGATATTTTTTAACCTGGGTGTTATTTCAGGTTTTCGGGAGCACATGATTGATCAAAATTGTCAATTGAATTATGTTTCAGCAGCTGTACACTTGATCAATATTGCACTGATTACTGATTTCTATCTCTATTGACCATTTACTACCAATAAGGCCCAGGTTCAAAAATACCACAACTATCTTTTAAGTTAGGAAAAGACTGTACATTCAGTTCTGTGTATGTACCTGCAGGCCGGGCCAGAAAGCCTCCAGAGACTGGAAAACAGGCATGGAGACGGTTCCTTTATGCATGTGCACCCAAAGGTACCAGTCATCAAAACGAGTGTAGTTCTGAATGGCTCGATCGTACTCTGGGAAAAGGCATCACATTGACATAAGTTGGATTTTCACAGTTCCTGATTATAGGTGTGGTTGCCATGCTCAACGACGCCCTGTGGGAGGAGGAGGATGTTGCGAGCATTACCCAGGAACATGTTGAGCAGCTCCTCGTCCTGCAGCATGATGGCTCCTTTCACCAGATACTCAAAGTAAGAGTCGACTCCTGCGCCAATGCCGGCATCCTGAGCCACCCACTTCTTGGACACAATGTCAATGTGGTTCCCCACCTGGACAGAAAGACAGACAGGTGAGGGACAGACCAGTTCTGTTTTAGATTTCTTGTTAGCTATGGATTTTCTGCTATGTTACCTCCCTCTTTAAACACAGCTGGTTCACACCTTACAAAACTAATAGCTAAAACTATAATTATGACTGCAGATGAGGTGAAAGGTCGGGAGGGTAAAGACCTGGAGATCTGTGGAGCTCTGACACGATCAATACGAGACACTGAAGGTTTTTGTGTTGTTTCACTGGTCAGCAGCTAAAATGTGTCGAGGAGGAGATCTTAAATCATCTTATCTCCTCCTCACTCTGCAAGAAGCTCTTAGGTATGTCAATTTTACTAGACTTTGTAAGACTATCAAGCACTTCCTGTTTCATAAATGGATAGATCCTGCGGTCAGTGGCAGTCCAACAAGTCAAATTAGATTTTGTGTCTCATTAGATGCAGAATGTTAGTCCCCTCAACCAAAGTATGCATGTTTTTAAAGAGGACTGGGTATCTAAAGTGTCTATCAACTGTGAAATAAAAGAACCAAGTCGGTCTTTTGTGGGCTGCTTCAGTCAGAAAACACAGGATCCAACAAATCAAACATCATACAATAAATGCAGAAAGGAATCATACCACCACCCCCGTCTGATTATCTCGACCCACTGCTTGAGAACTACCTTGCAAGAGCAACACCTGCTAGCATTATGTCGAAGCTAAGAGCTAAGCACAAGAATTGCATCACTACGTTGGCTGCCACCCTCAGAGGACAGAAGAGCTGGGTGGATAAAGTTTATTTCTGATGGCGACTTTGGCAAAAAGCTGCACCAGGACCAGCAACAAGACCTTTCCTACGCCGACATCGAGACCAACTGTCTGGGAAATGTAAGTATTTAAAAATTCGTTATGATACTCTCTGTGTTTATTTGGCATTTAGCTAACTTGACAGTGGCGTTTTTTATGTGATGGTGCAGCTGTAATGTGTTTTAAGAGAGAAAAGGAGTTGATTAAATGTTGTAGAGTGGGAGACCAGGGGTAAAGTCAGAACATTTTAAGATATTTTCATGCTTGCCGAACTAAAGACAGACAGACAGACAGACAGGTGGGTTAGATACCAGTCCAATGTCAGATCTGGTCTTCCACAGGGCCCTCAGAGCTCGGCGGGCCACGTTCTCGAACGTCGCATCTCCAGTCAGCCGACTCAGTGTGGCAAACTCCAAGATGAAGGTTCCCACGCCAGCAGTGCAGGTGACGGGCGTCTCGGTGGGACTGACGCCGTGCAGCAGGTTCACGGTGCCGTACGGCATGCCGGTGGGAGTCTGAAACGCTGGAACCATTTATACACATCAACATCTGAGCAACTACAGAGCTCATCGTGGGATCTGAAGGTGAGTTACTGCTGGTGCTCTTCATTAATCCATTAATCGTTTAAACTTCAAAATGTTGGAACATTGTGAAAACAAGCACATCAGAATTTACCAAAGCTCAAAGTGACTTTTATGTCCACAAACCAAAGTGAATTTACAATGACCTATCACTATCACTCTCAAATAGCAGTATACAGGTTTGGCTGTCTGTGGTTTCTCCTGCTGTGGTGTCAGGAGAATATCATGAATATACAGACGTCTATTTACAGCACCTTGCATTTATTTTGTTGTTGTTTGAACTTCTTCATATGAAAACTGGACATGTACACACTGCAGCCTGTGTGTGTGTGTGTTTATACCAGGTAGCAGTTTCCTGGCGGCGTCCTCTGCCATCCTCAGCAGCGGTCCTGAACAGGGCCAACCGGACTCCAGCTCCATCCCGGCTCTCCCTGCCAACAGGTGGGCTGACAGCAGACCACCCACCACTACACACACACACACACACACACACACACAGATATTTCCACAGTTTGAGCATAAATATCAAATTCCAGTCAGAATCCAAAATCCCATCCCCCCCTCCTCTGTACCTCTGATGTTGGTTTCAAACACTGATGCATTGACGTCAATGTCGAAGTCCACAGTGTCTTGGAGCAGTGACGCCACACGCTCAAACTCTGTACGGTTTCCCAGAACCTTCAAAGACACATCTCTTTTAATTTCATATTATTACCACAACCACCTCTGTTCCTCTGCCAATAACCAGGTGTGATCACGGATGTGTTTTAAAGGGCTCGTAAAATGAGTCAGGAATCAAAATTTTTATTCATGTTTTCAGATGTTTTCAAAAATCTTTCTCAGATCTTACCAGCAGAGTGTCGAGAGCATCAATCAGAGTGAGTGAGAAACTGTGGAGAAAAACTGGGATTTAGCCCAAACTACATAGAATGTACAGTCAAACAAGTCAAGAGCAAATAAAGCTTAAAAGATATAATGAAAAGATAAATAACAGTGCTGAGTCGTCAAACACGCGCTCTGAAATGTAAAGGATCTGATGTCGGTTTGCATTCATCTTGTAATTTACTGCCCTCTTGTGGCTGCAGTAGGTTACTGCCTCAGCTTGGTTGACTTTGGCCTGTTCATCTACTTTCACCTCAGCATTTTTTTTAGATGTTTGCACACATGCATTGTGGATTTTCATATGGCTTATTAAACCCAAGAAACACTGGGTTTCTGAGTGATAAAGTAATATTTCACCATCAAAACAAAATGGACAACGTGCTGAAAAAGTGTCAGAAAATTCGGAAAGTACGGTTAGCAAGCTGATGCGAAAAAAGGGATGATGAAGAATAACGTCTCTGCTGATTACAACTGGTAGAAGGACGTCCATGAAATCTCACAATAAAAGAATAACACAGTACTTTATTTTGAAATGTACGGCTTTTGCTTCTTGGATGTCACCTCACCTCCCCCAGGTGTCTTGTCCGTCACAGGTGAGCGGGCGGAGTTCGTCGTAGGGGAAGGCGTTGTCGAGGTAACTGTTGTAGGCGTGGTAGAACATGGACTTGATGCGCTGTCTGAAACATGAAGCAGGTCACAGAGTGAACAGTCATCAGTTCTCACCTTTAACACGGTTCCTAATGTGAGATGAGCTCATGGCAACAGATAATATCCAAACTCCATGAGTTTTACTGTCAACAAAGTGCTGTCCCATCGTCAGGGCCAACTCTCACGTGTTGCCCACCACAGCTGTAAATGACCACTGTTTCCAGTGTTGGATCTAAAGTGTTACCCGCTGAGAACAGCCTTGTTTGAGCCTGAAGGCAATGCATTGTTGACAAAGTCATAAAAATACCAATTCATCCATTAATCATCTGAACTTTTTCTCAGAACCTTTAATACCTTTTTTTACAGGGGCTGTAAGAAATGATTCTTTTCATTGTGGATGAATCTGTCAGTTGCTGTAATGAATGTCAGACATTATTTCTGCAGCGTTCATCAAACTACATTTAAAGCCTGTGTCTGAAGTATTTATTAAATACATGAACTTATTGATATTTATTTTCAAATATTTCCCCGCTGAACATATTGATGAATTTATTTCACTTGTTGTTAAACGTCTCCACTTGACACAATAATATATTTTTTTAAACTTTCAAAACCAGCTAAGAGCCTGAATTCAGTGTTAGACCTGCAGATATGTGGTCTTCCGCCACTGCTGCTTCAGAAACAGCCCGGGTGTTTCAGTGTGTCTGTACCTGATCCCAGACATCTCCTCCTCCGTGAACTGACGAGCCGCCGCATCGTTCAGCAGCCAAACCAACAGCGCCACACACCCGGGAGCGCGCATGGAGAGACCCCGGAGAGAGACAGAAGAGAATAAAGCTCCGATGAATGAGTGAAATACAGGAGCTCGGATGACTTCCTGACGTTGTTGTGCAGCTGTCAGGAAACGGGAAGTGAACGATGTGCGCATGCGTCACTCGTAGCGCTGACGACTGTTTTTTTCTTGAGCTTTATTGATAATGGACGAAAGGAACAAAGCCGCGTACTGTTGACAAACTATACAGATATACAGTGTACACATCCTGCTCCCTTCAGCGCTGCTTTATTCCTTCGTGGCATGTATTCATCAAGCAGCTCTTTGTGGTTTATAGTGTCCATCCTAGAGCCTAGGGATAGTATGTAGTGCACAGTCACATACAGAAGGTACTCTGACATTTAGTCTTGGTAACTGGTCAGCCAATGGTACCCAGTCTTGGAGCGTGGGGATGATGATGGTATCTCCCTCCAACCTGTGGTCTTGGTTCCCCCTTGCTGTAGCATGTTTGTTGTATCCCATCAATCTCTAGTTGTGCGGATACTGGAACCCTGAGCTAGAAGTTGTTGCTCTGTCAGTGTAGATGTTGGGGTTTGAAACATCCATATATCCCATAACCTTAGTGTATAGCCCCTCTCACTTTAAAGAAGCACTCCAACAGTTCCCTGTTTTCTGTTCAGTCCATGAATGCCTTGGTACTGTAGCCCATTTCTCATCAGGTTCACCTGAAATTACATTTTAGGATTTGAACAGGAATATTTTCCAGGCTGTGGTTTGGGGATGCATTCATGAGAAAGACCAGGTTTGAACAAAATCTGAGACGGTGCTGCAACAACCTGATTTAACATAGAATGACCCATAATAATAAAACTATTTAGTAACAGCAGCTGAGGGCTTTCCTTGCTCTTTGTCCAACCTTGAGACAGGTTGTAACAGGAGGTATGGTAGCTAAACATATACACCACTGGACATCAGTACATTTGTTTTGGAGCTCTGTCAGTGGCATCAAGTGATGACTGAGGTGTGCAATTCACAGCAATGAAACATGGTGTTTGACAGAATCTTTGTTGTGCATTAAAGATATTTTTGATTACAGCAGGTTAGGTGCCTTTACAGACCAGCCTCCCTGGTGCCCAAAGCTAAGTTTCTCGTTTCACTCAGGTGGCCTGTGTGTGTGGTTTCACTGATGTCTCCACTTATTAGTTTAACGAGACTGCATCAATCAAAGCTGACTGATCTTTCCAGTTTTCTCTGTGAAGAAGGTAGACACAGGGACATTAGATATTTAGATGTAAATGCAGTGTCTGATGGTTGCGTCGTCTGGTGTCCCGCCAGCAACCTGATGGGTGACAGCTGCGAACGCCCAATCAACGCTGTTGCAGGTTTAATCAGTCATGAATTTCTAGTTGGTAGAGTGCAAAACTTTGAACACACATTTAACAAGGTTTTGACCTAAAAATACAGTGGCTTTAATGGTTTTATCCATGACCTGACAGGTCAGTACAGTATCAGCTATCATACAAATCAGTCAGTATGAAACTTAACAGCCAGATATGCAAATAAGTGTTTCCATAAACAACTTTGCATGAAGCTGATGAAAGTGTTGATAACAGTCATTTCAACAGCTCCTCAGTCACAGACTGAAGGAGACAAAGGTGGAATATACAACAATGGAAAAGGTTCTTCTGATCATCACAGCTGCAGCAGGCAAGTGTTTTTATATTCTCTATAATTTCCTATACATTTTTCTGTAATTGATGTAAAATGTCAAATAATACAATAATGATAATTTGCACTAGTAAGTTATTTTATGTTTATGACGTCCATATTAGAAGAGCTTTAACCACCAAAACAATGGCACAGCTGAATACACTGAAATGTCATTTTTATTATTATTTTAACAAATGAAAGCTATATTATATATTTTAGCCCAAATCTGATCAATATCCATGTCTGTCACTACAGGGCTGTGTGCTGTCTCATCACTCCCTGCTCATCAGTACCATTTGGTTTATGAATTAATGAACATGACTGAAGCTCAGAGCTACTGCAGAGAAAACTACACAGACCTGGCCACTATAGACAACATGGAGGACGTGAACCTCTTGAACTCCATGGCAGATTTAAACAGAATGGTCTACCCATATTCCCATGTGAGTTCATCTTTGTTGAATAATAATAATAACGTATTATTATATAATACGTTATTATTATTATATAATACACTACATTTATCTGAGAGATTTAGTTACTAGTTACTTTCACTGAAGTAGGATTTTATAGAGTATTTCTCCATTGTTGTGTTGGTACTGTTACTTCAGGAAAGGATCTGAATACTTCTTCCATCACTGTACTTACATTATGTGAACTGTCCTGCACTCACACAGTGTGACTGAAGGTTCAGTCCCTCACACTGACTGTATCAGGTCATTGTCATCAGGCTCTAATAAACAATATGGTGCAAATGTTCCACTTTCTTAGTGAATATAACCACTGGGTTGGTTTTTATGTGGGACAACAGCAGAAAGTAAAACATGTGAGACATGAGTGTACATATTACTAAACTGGATAACAGAATGTCATTGGTAGAATGGAGGAGTAGTAAGACCACAGTGTAGAAATACTCAGTATCAGAAGACAAACTACCCTGAACACAAAATGGTGTTAGATTATTAAATATCTGATTATTATTGTTGATGCATTGACATGTAAGCAGCTAAATCATCTGGTAAAGATGGAGACACGTTTAACTACTTTATAAACTGTTGGGTAATTTAATCTTTTGAAAAAACATATTTTATTTGTTAATAATTTCTACTGTCTCTAAAATCTGAACCTGCAAAGTAACTATCAACTACAGCTGTCAGATAAACACAGCAGAGTAAATACAATATTTCTCTGAAATGTAGTTAAACACATTAGAATAAAATGTACAGTACCTCATAACTACTGTACTTGAGTAAATGCTCTTAGTTATAGCTTAGTTACTGGTAGAATTACAACTGGTAGTGTTTAAAATAACACAGCACACAATAAATAAAATGAAAACATGACAATGACAAGTTGATTTTAAAATTACAATTAGAATAAATTCAGTGATGAACACAAATTTGACAAATCAAACAAAATGGAAACATGTTGATCAAATCAGGTAACACATGTTCATCACACAGTACATTGATCAGAGCATCAGAATCTTTGAGGTCAAACCTGAAACTCTGTTGAAAACTGAACCAAAGCAATTATAAGATACTGTAAAGAAGTGTTGGAGGATCAGAGCCCCTGTTTACACCTGGGATTAAAATGTGATCTGTATCCAGACACCTTATCCAGATCAGAAAACACACATGTTAATGCGAGTTGTAAATGTGTTGGGATCCGATCTGTCTGACCACTGCTGGCTCACAGTGTGTTAGGATCTTAGGTCAGTGTAAAGGTAAAGTGTACAAATGTAACGTGCTGTATGTACACAATGTCTTCCTGTTCCCGCTCTGACCTCTGACCTCTGAGCACTCCTCACATCAGAAGCTTCCTGAACTGATGAAAATGTAATCATGTGATTTCAGTGGATGATGAGAACACATTAAAATCATCAGGTGTAAATGTAAAGACAAGATCACAGCATTTATTGTCTGGAAACAGATCACATTTTAATAACAGGTGTAAATGGAGTGAGACTGAGCAGCATCAAGAGTGTAAATAGAAATTATTTTGTCAACTTTTGCCTTGAGCAACTTTACAGAGGTCAAATACTTTATATCACATTTGAGACTAAAGAAAACGTGTTGTTTCCAGTTAGCCTGGATAGGTCTGTACGACGATGTGAACAGCTGGAGGTGGTCGCTGTCAGACAGAAGTTTCTACACACAGGAGGAGGCTGAGTTCAGGAACTGGGCCTCTGGAGAACCAGACAATGAATATGGCAGCGCATACTGCACACTGCTCGTCAGTAACGGACAGTGGAATGATGTACCTTGTGATGTTCTCAATACAGCAGTCTGCATGGATGTCAGAGGTGAGGATTTTAACTGGTGAAATTACACCATACAACACAGCAGTTTAGTTTCTTTATCTCTCCCACTTTCTGCTTCTCTTTGTCTCTGTGTTTTCCTTATTTGGGCTCACAGTTCAATCAATCAATCAGACTTTATTTGTACAGCACCTTTTTCTAGGTTGGTCCAATTCAAAGTACTTTACAGATGAGCAACAAGCTGACAGTCCAGATGGAAACACTAACACTATACTACACACTACTAATGCTTATGGTTATGTTACTGCTGCTCAGCTCTTCACTATGATCTGTTTTCAGGGTCAAATGTCACATTTGTCTTCATCAACAAAACAATGACATGGACTGAAGCTCAGAGCTACTGCAGAGCAAACCACACAGACCTGGCCAGTGTGAGAAACATGGAGGAAAACCAGAAGGTAACAGAGCTGCTACCTTCAGGACAAGATGTCTGGATCGGCCTTTTCAGAGACTCCTGGAAGTGGTCGGATGGAAGTAACTCCTCATTTAGGTACTGGAATGAGGAAACAGGTGAACCTAATAACAACTTAGGGAAGGAGGCTTGTGTGGCAGCAGACTTCAGCAGCTCTGGAAAATGGGAGGACTGGCCTTGTAATTGGAGGAGAGCATTTATCTGCTACAGTCGTAAGTCATGACTCAGTCAGCCTTTAGATGTAGATTTAAGTTTCCTTTACCTACAGATATAGTGGAACATGCTCACAATGACAATGCTAACATGCTGATGTTTAGTTGGTATAATGTTCACTGTATTAAATGTTGCTGAAGTGTTGGTTTCACTGATGCGAAGAGTGCAAAGTCCAATAAGATAGTAACAGTGGAGGTTCATACTAACCTCAATGACACTTGTTAGAACATCATCATTATCCAACTAGAAACTGTAACTGATGAAGCCTGTTTGTTTTTCACAGTTTTGCCTGTCTCAAAGAAAGTGGTGAGAGTGAGGCTCATGAAGAAAAGCTCCTCTCTGGATCTGAATGACCCTGCTGTGATGGAAGACATCTTGAGGCAGGTAAATAATGTTTGACCTTTGTATTATTTGTGTATATACTATATTCTCTTGATGGGTTTTCAATTTTGGAAACAACATGAGTAGATAAATACGAACACGATATCTCAGTAACATCTTGAGGGAATGTCTTCACATAAACATTCACTTTGACTCAAAGATGAATTGATTAGATTTTGATTGTGAAATGTCAAAAGTCGAGGTCAATGTGATCTGACACTGTTGAATTGAGCTACTACTATACTGAAAGCCAATTCCACAGACCTCAGTCATGTGGTCATTAAAAATTATTCTCAGTCTGATGTCTAGGAGAGTGATTTGTGTCGGGTAACATCCAGATGAACGTCAGGACCCAAGGTTTTTGTGGCTGATTGGTGTAAGGCAGTTAAACTGTAACTGAACAAAAGTGTTTGGTGAAGAATTTTCTGTGTGATATTCAACAAAGTAAATGTTTTTGTGTCTCAGCTCAAACAGAAGCTGAAGGACAAGGGAGTGGACGGAGACGTCAAACTGAGCTGGAGGAAGCAGTCGGATGGAAAGGTCTTCCACAAGGAAAAGGAGACTGAGAAGAAAACCACTAAGAAAAGAGATGAACTTTAATATTTATTGTCAGTTTCCATCAAATATTTTCTTTCTCTTCATCCTGTAAAAGAATAATGTTTTGTCAAAACATATTTTGCTGTTTTCTTTCTATAATCAATGTGATTATCTCGAATTATACAGATAATTATCATATGTCCTATTTCTATGACATCACCTTGTTAGGAATTTAAACTGTAAGAATCATCATATTATTATGATTGCATAGGTGAGCAGTGCTTTGAGCTAAATGCTAATATCAACATGCTTGCAATGGAAATGCTAAAATACAGCTTAGAATTGAATTAATAATAATCAGTAATATAACACTGCAAGACCATGATCTGTTCTGCAGAATGAGTCATGTTATTTTTGATGCTTAAATACATTTTTACTTAAGTAAATGCAAAATGTTTATTTCATGCGCTGTATAGATATTCATCCTGGAAGCAGCATATATAATACATTCAGAAAGTATTCAGACCCCTTCACTTTTTCCACATTTTATAATGTTGCAGCCCATGCTAAAATCTCTGGATCATCTTTGGGGTGTTTCTACACCTTGATTGGAGACCATTTATGTCAAATTGAACTAATAGTACATGTGACAAACCGGGGTGATTCTACATTGTGATTGGGCAGTGGTGCGCAGCTTAGTGAAGAGTCAAAAAGAATGAATTGTAATAACTCTGGTGATCCTCTGACTTTTCAGTGCAGCTTTATGCAATATTGCCATCTAGCTACTTATCTGTTTTAACCTGTATTTGACAGTGACGGTCTAGAGCTGGCAGAAGATGGGGGAGGAGATGTGGCATGTGATAACGACCCTCAGATTGAACTAGTGATTACAGTCCCAGCATCACCTCAAAACTCTGGTTTTGATTTGTAAAGGCACACACTTGTCTATATAAAGCGAGGACAGTGCTTATCAAAGCAGGTCAGAGGAAGCACCTGCAGAGCTCAGAGACAGGACTGTGTTGAGGCACAGATCTGGGGAAGGTTACAAAAACCTTTCTGCTGCATTGAAGGTTCCCAAGAGCACATTGGCCTTTTTGTTAAATGAAGGAAGTTTGAAACAACCTAGACTTTTCCAAGATCTGGCTGCCTGGCCAACCAGAGACAGTCCAGATAACAGAGGTGACTGAGAACTTGATGGTCACTCAAGCTGAGCTCCAGGGATTGTGTGTAGAGATGGGAGAAACCTTCAGAAGGACAACCATTCAGTTCAATCTTGGTTTCATCAGACCAGAGAATCTTGTTTCTCACAGCCTAAGGGACCTTTAGGTGCTGTTTTGCAAACTCCACATGGGTTTTTATATGTCTTTTACGAAGGAGAGTCCTCCATCTGACCATCCTGCCTTTAAGCCCAGATCAGTGGAGTATTGCAGTGATGTATTGTCCTTCTAGAAGATTCTCCCATCTCCCCACAGGATGTCTGGAGCTCAGCCAGAGTGACCAGTGGTTTCTTGATCACGTCTGTTACCGAGGCCTTTCACTCTTGATTGATCTGTTTGGTCTAAAGAGGGTCCAGGTAGATATATAATGTGTGTGTGTGTGTGTGTGTGTGTAAATACATATACAGTACCATTCAAAGGTTTAGACACCTTCTCATTCAATGGTTTTTCTTTATTTTTGCTATTTTCTGCATTGTGGATTAATATTGAGGACATCAGAACTATGAAGGAACATATATGGAATGTTGTCATAAGTGTTAGACAAAGCAGAATAGGTTTTATTTTTGAGATTCTTCAAAGTAGCCACCTTTTACTTTGATGACAGCTTTGCACACTTCAGCTTCATGAGGTAGTCACCTGGAATGGCCTTGAAGGAGTTCCCAGAGGTGCTAAGCACTGACTGGTGCTGTCCATGAAAGAAACATAAAAGCATATGTAAGCTATTTCCACATATGTTTTCATGTTCCTATTCACCATCCCATGTACCATTTTGGTCCTATGAAAATGACTGAATGACATATCTTCATGTCCACTACTGGTAGAAACCTCTAATATTGGCACAAAAATAACTAACGTTGTATTTGAGGGAAAAATTGATGATGATTGTTTGATGTGTGGGTGCAAAAAGGAGCCCCCATCACAAGATCAAATATGGTTTTATTCATGACCTGACAGGTCAGTACAGTATCAGCTATCATACAAATCAGTCAGTATGAAACTTAACAGCCAGATATGCAAATAAGTGTTTCCATAAACAACTTTGCATGAAGCTGATGAAAGTGTTGATAACAGTCATTTCAACAGCTCCTCAGTCACAGACTGAAGGAGACAAAGGTGGAACATACAACAATGGAAAAGGTTCTTCTGATCATCACAGCTGCAGCAGGCAAGTGTTTTTATATTCTCTATAATTTACTATACATTTTTCTGTAATTGATGTAAAATGTCAAATAATACAATAATGATAATTTGCACTAGTAAGTTATTTTATGTTTATGACGTCCATATTAGAAGAGCTTTAACCACCAAAACAATGACACAGCTGAATACACTGAAATGTCATTTTACAAAGTCAAACTATTTTATAGAAGGAATTTTTAGCCCAAATCTGATCAATATCCATGTCTGTCACTACAGGGCTGTGTGCTGTCTCATCACTCCCTGCTCATCAGTACCATTTGGTTTATGAACAAATGAACATGACTGAAGCTCAGAGCTACTGCAGAGAAAACTACACAGACCTGGCCACTATAGACAACATGGAGGACGTGAACCTCTTGAACTCCATGGCAGATTTGAGCAAAATGATCTACCCAACATACAGCTATGTGAGTTCACCTTTGTCTCTTTCATTTCATCTTTTACAGTTTGAGAGGTCCTTGTACTATTTGTTCCATTTTCTGCTACTTTCCACCTCCATGACATTTCAGAGGGAAATATTGTACTTTTTACTGAGCAACATTTATCTGACAGAGGTAGTTACTAGATACGTTGAAAATGAAGATTTTATATAAACAACATACAATAAGCTTATAAAATATAACATATTTTCACTTCCAGAAAAACAGAGCCTGGTTCAGGCTCCTTGTCACATTTCAAATGTCTCTGAGTTCTCTGATGGTTTCATTTGAACAATTGTTTGAAGCCCAAAGAGGTAAAATTATTTAATATTTCTCCAAAACTGAAAACATTCTGTGACGCTCTGGAGGGACCCGACCCTGAGGTTGATCTAGCTGATAAAGTAGTTAGAACAGCCTCCACCCTGACCAGAGTAAAATAGCTTTTAAAATGTTACACTTTCATTGATGAACAGAAATTTGACAGTGAGTGATCTAATCAGGTAACACATGTTCATCACACAGTATATTGATCAGAGCATCACAAATCCTTGAGGTCAAACCTGAAACTCTGTTGAAAATTGAACCAAATCCATTATAAGATGCTGTAAAGAGGTGGTGGAGAATCAGAGCCTGTTTACACCTGGGGCGGCTGTGGAGGTAGAGCAGTCGTCCACCAATCAGAAGGTCGGTGGTTCGATTCCCGGCTCCTCCAGTCTGCATGCCGAAGTATCCTTGGGCAAGATACTGAACCCTAAATTGCCTCCGATGTGTGTGTTTCACATCGGTGTGTGAATGTGTTTAGAAAGCACATTAAATATATAGAATATGTGCTGTATGAATGTGTGTGAATGGGGTGAATGTGATCTGTAGTGTAAAGCGCTTTGAGTGGTCGAAAAGACTAGAAAAGCGCTATATAAGTACAGTCCATTTTACCTGGGAATAAAACGCAGTCTGTATCCAGACACCTTATCCAGATCAGAAAACATACGTTAATTCGAGATGTAAGTCAGCCTATTTGATCTCAATCTGGTTACGAAAAAGCATCAAGATGACAGGTGTAAATACAAAGGCAAGTGCACAGTGTTTATTATCTGGGTAACGTATCTGGACACAGATTAAGTTTAAATAGGCAGCATCAAGAGTATAAAAAATTATTCTGCAACTTTAGAAGTTGAGCAATGTCAAATATTTTACATCACATTTGAACCTGAAGAAAGATTATTGTTTCCAGTTAGCCTGGATAGGTCTGTACGACGATGTGAACAGCTGGAGGTGGTCACTGTCAGACAGAAGTTTCTACACACAGGAGGAGGCTGAGTTCAGGAACTGGGCCTCTGGAGAACCAAACAATGAATATGGCAGCGCATACTGCACACTGCTCGTCAGTAACGGACAGTGGAGTGATGTACCTTGTGATGTTCTCCGTACAGCAGTCTGCATGGATGTCAGAGGTGAGGATTTTAACTGGTGAAATTACACCATACAACACAGCAGTTTAGTTTCTTTATCTCTCCCACTTTCTGCTTCTCTTTGTCTCTGTGTTTTCCTTATTTGGGCTCACAGTTCAATCAATCAATCAGACTTTATTTGTACAGCACCTTTTTCTAGGTTGGTCCAATTCAAAGTACTTTACAGATGAGCAACAAGCTGACAGTACAGATGGAAACACTAACACTATACTACACACTACTAATGCTTATGGTTATGTTACTGCTGCTCAGCTCTTCACTATGATCTGTTTTCAGGGTCAAATGTCACATTTGTCTTCATCAACAATCTCATGACATGGACTGAAGCTCAGAGCTACTGCAGAGCAAACCACACAGACCTGGCCAGTGTGAGAAACATGGAGGAAAACCAGAAGATAATGGAGCTGCTACCTTCAGGACAAAGTGTCTGGATCGGCCTTTTCAGAGACTCCTGGAAGTGGTCGGATGGAAGTAACTCCTCATTTAGGTACTGGATCACAGGTGAACCTAATGGGGGCACAGAGAACTGTGTGGCAGCAAACTTCCACAAGTCTGGAAAATGGGAGGACCAGCACTGTGGTCAGAGGAGAGCATTTATCTGCTACAGTCGTAAGTCATGACTCAGTCAGCCTTTAAATGTAGATTTAGGTTTCCATTGATTATTTATGATGTAATATCTGTAAGAATGTCATTATTATCCAACTAGAAACTGTAACTGATGAAGCCTGTTTGTTTTTCAGCACCTGTCTCAAAGAAAGTGGTGAGAGTGAGGCTCATGAAGAAAAGCTCCTCTCTGGATCTGAATGACCCTGCTGTGATGGAAGACATCTTGAGGCAGGTAATGTTTGACCTTTGTATCATCTTTGTATTTTGTTCAAACGTTCAGGTTGAGCCAAAGATGAACTGATTTGATTTTGATGGTCAGAGGTCATAGTGTTCGACCGTCGTGTTGGCTGTCACAAAAATAAAGGTAAATTTGAGTCGCACCAAATCAATAGATGACTTTTTGAAATACATGAAATATAAACAGCAACTGATCAAGCCAAAAATATGAACACTGCCACTATTGTTCACATAAAAAGGTGAAGCTGGGACAATGGCAAGAAAACAGAGCTAAATAAAGTTCAGTTTCTGGTAAGGCACAGTGTAGGAGTGAGAAGCTCATTTACATTCACCTGTGGTTTTAGTAAAACAAAGAGTTTGTATCAGCATACAAGTACATTACCTCAGTGTCATTTGACTTCATGCAAAAACCATGTATATCAAAAATATTTCCTCTAACTCCCAGCAGCTAGGTCATTGTTGTTTCCCTGCTCTTTCCCTGGAGGGACAGCTACACATCATTTTGTCACTTGGTGGTATTTACATTGTTACAGAGTGACATTGGTTTATGTATAGCATTGGGTTTCCTCTGCTTACTGCTAAGGCTGACTTGAAGGATGAGCATCAGATATTGTTTTTCAGTGGACAGTGGTCTAGTTGAGTTGGGTTGTCTCAAGCCATAATTTTGCTATGCTGGCAAGTTTAGTGGCTTGCATTTAAGACCCACCTAATATTGTGTATGTACCCCTCTGGCTTCCAAAACAACAGTGACCCATCAGGGCATGGACATAGGACCTCTAGGGGTCCAGATAATCCCACAGATTCTGGATCAGATTGGGATCTGGGGAGTTTGGAGGTCAGGTCAACACCTTGAGCTCTTTGTCGTGTTCCTCGAGACATTTCTGAGCTGCTTCTGTGGTATGATGAGAGCACTGTCCTGCTGCCACGGGGAAGTGCTGTTGTTATTTGGATGAGTGAAAGATCCAAGGACTCCAAGCAGAACATTGCATTGTAACAAGATGATCAATGTTATTCACTTCACCTGTCAGTGGTTTAACATTGTGGCCAGTGTGAGGCAGTTATAGTTAAAGTGTAGTTGGACAAGTGTATTTGGTGAAGAATTTTCTGTGTGATATTCAACAAAGTAAATGTTTTTGTGTCTCAGCTCAAACAGAAGCTGAAGGACAAGGGAGTGGACGGAGACGTCAAACTGAGCTGGAGGAAGCAGTCGGATGGAAAGGTCTTCCACAAGGAAAAGGAGACTGAGAAGAAAACCACTAAGAAAAAAGATGAACTTTAAAATTTATTGTCAGTTTCCATCAAATATTTTCTTTCTCTTCATCCTGTAAAAGAATAATGTTTTGTCAAAACATATTTTGCTGTTTTCTTTCTATAATCTGTGTGATTATCTTGAATTATACAGATAATTATCATATGTCCTATTTCTATGACATCACCTTATTAGGGGTGTGAACTGAATCATCATGTTGTGATTGGATAAGTGAGCAGTGCTTTGAGCTAAAAGCTAATATCATCATGCTAATGTGCTATTAATGGAAATGCTAAAATACAACTTATATTCTTCTATTGTACTTCTACATATTTTAGATAATCAGTAATAATCAATAATATACCATTCTGCAGAATGAGTCCTTTTCCTTTTGATACTGAAGTACATGTTTCTGTTAGCATGGCCGTCGTGCTGTCCATGTGCATGAAATCAAAAGATTACAGTAGATTACATTGTATGACTGTTTCATAAACTGTCGTGAGAATGGGTTGACAAAAACATCTGACAATGTGCTGCAATGTACTGTCAGTAACAAAGGAAACAGAGCTAAATAAAGTGCAGTTCCTGGTCAGATACAGTGAAGCTGTGACAGCCTCATTTACATTTAGAGGTTCAGTCTTTCAGTGCTTTTAGGAAAACAAAAGTGTTCACAGTGCCTTCATGAACAGTGAACAATACCTCAGTATCATTTGACCTCATTCAAATTGGTCACAGGCAAAAATGATGCACCTGTGAAAAACATATTTGATGTCATCTTATTTGACCAACAAATACTGACCACAGACAGTAGGGAATAATCAGTAGGAACTTCAAGGCAGTGTTATATCCAGACCAGACCTGATAATCAGAATATCTGCAGTTTGGTAACTCCCATATAAAAAAAAACGTTCATTTATTTCAATATGTATCTACCAAATTATATGTCAAACTGTTTATAATCATACCAAGAATTCGCCCTGAATGATTTGCAGATTGGACACTTGGCTTGCAGTCAGATGAAGATGAGAAAGACAACAACACAGTATATATACAAAATAAGTTCAAAAATACAGAACAACAAAACACACACACACACACAGTGTAATGTGTATAATATTACATGTGCAAATTTAGCAAGTTTATTGCACATGTAACAAAGGAGACCAAACTCCAGTTGCAGTTGAACCAGTGTGTTGAGTATTTGGCTTGGGGGAAGAATTTCAATCTGAATCTGAATCTGATCTGAGCGGTTTAAAACAGGTGTAGCCTTGCAGAGGACCTGCTGGTTCAAGATGGCTGTCAGGGGCTGTTGGATACCTATCATCAGTGTATCCCCCTCAAATTATCCAATATGAACAAAAAATCAGAGGTTAGAGAAAATTTGTGACTTTAATTTTAGATAATATTCAAGTTTTTGTAACTTGAACCAGTGCATGTAACGCTAAAGTTGCCTTTTGCCTATAGTTCCTCTTCACATGAATTTAATTTTTTTATTAATTAAATAACTACAAGAAATAAAAACAGCATCAGATCAAGCCAAAAACAGACCCTCAGCTACCATCCAGTTAAACTGGGCCGATGCAAAGAAAACAGAGCTACATAAAGTGCAGCCTGAAGCAACCAAACCAAACCACAATAAAGTCAGTAAGAACAGATTCAATAAAACACAGATGAAAAACAGTCATCAAAGAAATGAAACACCTGAAAGTCTTCATCTTCCTTACAAAGAACAAACTCTGCTGGACCTTTTTACAGTCGGCTTCAGTATCTGACTGGAAACAAAGCTTGGTATCAATCACAGTGCCACAGTATTTGTACCTGAACAATATCAGTGTGTGTTTGGTGAATGTTTGAAACACTGGGCTGTGCTCTTCTAAAACTTCTAAACACCTTTTCAAGTATGTGAAAGAACAATCACTGTAGAATGAAGCTTTATTAATGTAATGGATATATCACTGCCTGAAGTTCCTACTGATTGTGGTCAGTATTTGTTGAAAATGTTTGACAGGCAAATTATTTTTTCCTGTGAACAATTTGCATGAGGTCAAATGATACTGAGGTGCTGTTCATGTGTGGCACTAATGAATGGTTCAGGGGAAGTCTGCATGGCACCGCAAACTGTCCTTTAGTCCAAAAACCACTGAAAGACCCAATCTCTAAATGTAAATGAGGCTGTCACACCTACACAGTTCCTGCATCTGACCAGGAACTGCACTTTATTCATCTCTGTTTCTTTTCTACTGTCCTAAATTAATCTGTCTCTGTTTTATGTGCAGGATGGCAGCAGAGGTTTTGTTTTTATTTGTTTATTTTTATTATAAACATTATTTATTATTATTTTATAGTCTTTATGTATAACCATCAAGTAAATCAGTCAGCATGACACTGAAAAGCGAGATATGCAAATAAGTCTTTCCCTAAAAAACTTTGCATAAAGCTGATTAAAGTGTAGACAACCTAATACGAGATTACAACAGCTCCACAGTCACAGAGTAAAGGAGACAAAGGTGGAACATACAACCATGGAAAAGGTTCTTCTGATCATCACAGCTGCAGCAGGCAAGTGTTTTATATTTTCTATAATTTTCTATACATTATCTTTTAATTGATGTGAAATGTAACACAATACAAAGTGATTATAGAAGGAATTTTTAGCCCAAATCTGATCAATATCCATGTCTGTCACTACAGGGCTGTGTGCTGTCTCATCACTCCCTGCTCATCAGTACCATTTGGTTTATGAACAAATGAACATGACTGAAGCTCAGAGCTACTGCAGAGAAAAATACACAGACCTGGCCACTATAGACAACATGGAGGACGTGAACCTCTTGACCTCCATGGCAGATTTAAGCAGAATGGTCTACCCAACATACAGCTATGTGAGTACTTGATTTGGTTTGTTCCATTTTATGCTACTTTCCACTTCTACTCTACTCTAAATATTGTAATTTTTATTTACACTACATTTATCTGACAGAGATACTTACTAGATACTTCACAAATGAAGATTTTATGTAAACAACATACAAAAAAGCTTATGAAGTATGAAGTATTGTTCAGGTTAAACCAGTGGTTCCCAGCTGTTATTGGTTTGTGAAAAACAGAGTCTGGTTCAGGCTCTCTGATGGTTTCTTTTGAAAAACCCAAAAAGGTGAAATTATTTGATATTTCTTTAAAAAATAAACAAAAAAAGATTAGAAAAGAAAGATTAGAGATTAGATTAGATTAGATTAGATTAGAGAAAACTCAAAAAACTGAAAACATCTTGTAACCCCTGAGGTTGGGAACCACTAAATGATCAAACTGATGAAGTAGTTAGAACAGCCTCCACCATCACTAGATACAGTAAACAGTAACAGTAAAATGCATGATAATGTCCTATAGAATAATAATGTAGATCAGCCACAGAGGAGGTTTTACTGCACCACCACTACTTTTGCTGCTTATTTCTCCATTGTTGTGTTGGTACTGTTACTTCAGGAAAGGATCTGAATACTTCTTCCATCACTGTACTTACATTATGTGAACTGTCCTGCACTCACACAGTGTGACTGAAGGTTCAGTCCCTCACACTGACTGTATCAGGTCATTGTCATCAGGCTCTAATAAACAATATGGTGCAAATGTTCCACTTTCTTAGTGAATATAACCACTGGGTTGGTTTTTATGTGGGACAACAGCAGAAAGTAAAACATGTGAGACATGAGTGTGCATATTACTAAACTGGATAACAGAATGTCATTTTAACATTCACTGATTTTAACAATGGGATCAGTCCTGTCAATACCAACATTAAACAGTTGGCAGCATGTGTCCCATTAAATTACAGAAACACTAGTACAAGCAAGTACATTCATCTACTGTTGAAATACAAAGGTGGAAGAAGTACTACAATCCTTTACTAATGGAAGAGTAGTAAGACCAGAGTGTAGAAATACTCTGTTACAAGTAAAAGCCCTGTATTCAAATGTACTTCAGTATCAAAAGTAAAACTACTCTGAACACAAAATGGTATTAATTATTAAATATCTGATTATTATTGTTGATGCATTGACATGTAAGCAGCTAAATCATCTGGTAAAGATGGAGACACGTTTAACTACTTTAGAAACTGTTGGTCGCCACACAAACAAATTTATCAAAGGATGTTAACCATGTGTGTGACAAACAAATGATTTGAATATTTAAATGTTCATTTCATCCAGTATGTAAATGACTGAGTCTAGACTTCACTATCTGCGTCAGCTTGACAAGTTGATGTTACAATGATGAACACGAATTTGACAAATCACACATAATGGAAACATGTTGATCAAATCAGGTAACATGTGTTCATCACACAGTACATTGATCAGAGCATCAAAATCTCAATGAGGATAACAAGAACGCATTAAAATCATCAGGTGTAAATGTAAAGACAAGATCACAGCGTTTATTGTCTGGATATAGATCACATTTTAATAACAGGTGTAAATTGAGTAATAGGCAGGATCAAGAGTGTAACAAGAAATTATTTTGTGAAAAATTTTGCCTTGAGCAACTTTACAATTTTAGCAAAGATCAAATATTTTACATCAGATTTTTAATAAAAAATGCTTTTTCCAGCGAGCCTGGATAGGTCTGTACGACGATGTGAACAGCTGGAGGTGGTCGCTGTCAGACAGAAGTTTCTACACACAGGAGGAGGCTGAGTTCAGGAACTGGTACTCTGGAGAACCAGACAATTACAATAGTAGAGAACACTGTGCATGGATCACCAATGATGGACAGTGGAATGATGTTTTTTGTGATGTTCTCCGTACAGCAGTCTGCATGGATGTCAGAGGTGAGGATTTTAACTGGTGAAATTACACCATACAACACAGCAGTTTAGTTTCTTTATCTCTCCCACTTTCTGCTTCTCTTTGTCTCTGTGTTTTCCTTATTTGGGCTCACAGTTCAATCAATCAATCAGACTTTATTTGTACAGCACCTTTTTCTAGGTTGGTCCAATTCAAAGTACTTTACAGATGAGCAACAAGCTGACAGTACAGATGGAAACACTAACACTATACTACACACTACTAATGCTTATGGTTATGTTACTGCTGCTCAGCTCTACACTATGATCTGTTTTCAGGGTCAAATGTCACATTTGTCTTCATCAGCAAAACAATGACATGGACTGAAGCTCAGAGCTACTGCAGAGCAAACCACACAGACCTGGCCAGTGTGAGAAACATGGAGGAAAACCAGAAGGTAACAGAGCTGCTACCTTCAGGACAAAGTGTCTGGATCGGCCTTTTCAGAGACTCCTGGAAGTGGTCGGATGGAAGTAACTCCTCATTTAGGTACTGGAATGAGGTTGAACCTAATGGGAACACGGAGAACTGTGTGGCAGCATACTTCAGTGGCTCTGGAAAATGGGAGGACTGGACCTGTGGTCAGAGGAAAGCATTTATTTGCTACATTGGTAAGTCATGACTCAGTCAGCCTTTAGATGTAGATTTAGGTTTCCTTCACCTGCAGATACATGCTCACAATGACAATGCTAACATGCTGATGTTTAGCTGGTATAATGTTTACCATGTTCACTGTATTCAATGTGAACACAAAGAACAGTTAAGGATGATGGGAATGTCATTAGTTTTGCAGGTGTTAAAACCAGAGTATTGGGATAAACTGAAAGTTTTACCTGATGGTGGCGCCAGTTGAAAAGTTAAAGGATCATCAAAGTTTTTGAAATTCATCCTGAGGGAACATAAATGTCTAAACCACATTTCATCAGAATTCTTCTAACTGTTTGTCTGGGAACCTTGAACATGAACTGAACCAAATTTCATGCCAATCCATCCAACAGTTGTTGAGAAATTTTAGTCTGGACCAAAGTGCTGGACTGGACAACATAATAATAAAAAGTTATGGATATAGAAAATATGTTTTATTGCATTTATTATTATTGATAATGTTCATGAGCTTATTTGGAAAGTTAATACACAGTAGGGATCAACAGCAGATGAAGGGTTTGTGTTGCTGAAGTGTTGGTTTCACTGATGCAAAGAGTGTGAAGGCCAATAAGAGAGTAGAGGTTCATGCTAAGCTAAGCCAAGTTAAATTATTCAAGATGTGATATTTGTAAAAACATCATTATTATCCAACTACAGTGTAACTGGTGAAGCCTGTTTGTTTTTCAGCAAAGAAAACAAAGAAAGTGGTGAGAGTGAGGCTCATGAAGAAAAGCTCCTCTCTGGATCTGAATGACCCTCCTGTGATGGAAGACATCTTGAGGGAGGTAAATAATGTTTGACCTTTTTAATTTTTATGTATGTACTTTAGCTTCTTATTGAGTTTTCAGTTTTGGAAACAATGGGAGTAGATCTACAACACAACACTGAAATCAGTTATTTCATATTTAAACAGTCAAGTTTCTTGTTTAGTATCAGGTTTCAGATAATGACTCACATTTCCAAAGTTATATCAAAGATATTTCCTTTAACTCTCAGCAGTGAGTGATATTCAACAAAGTAAATGTTTTTGTGTCTCAGCTCAAACAGAAGCTGAAGGACGAGGGAGTGGACGGAGACGTCAAACTGAGCTGGAGGAAGCAGTCGGATGGAAAGGTCTTCCACAAGGAAAAGGAGACTGAGAAGAAAACCACTAAGAAAAGAGATGAGCTTTAATGTTTGAATTCTGTCAGTTTCCATTTCCATTCTCTTCATCTGGTAAAAGAGTAATGTTTTATCAGAACATATTTAGCTGTTTTCTTTCGAGAATTTGCATGATGATCTTGAATTATACAGATAATTTTCATATGTCCTATTTCTGACTTACCTTATTAGTAATATATGTTGTAAAAGTCATCGTGCGATTGTGATTGCGTAGGTGAGTAGTGCTTTGAGCTAAATGCTAATATCAATATTTTAATTAATAGGTAAAAATCAGTGATATACTGTATATCATAACTCTGCAGAATGAGTCATGGAACTTCTGATGCTAAAGTACATTTTCCTGATAATATTTGTGTGGTTTTTACTTCAATAGAATTATTATTATTATTAACTTTTATTATTATTATGAACTTTTTCCATGGAAAAGGCTTCATATGAGCGTGTATTGAACAAGGATGAATAACAGAGACAAGAGTATGGATCATCTGATTGGCACACACCTGTGGCAGTGGGCCTCACTATCTCTCTCTCCAGCCTGCAACAGTAGCACCTTTGTTGGTGTTAGGTATTCAGTTTATCATTTATTCATTCATCTACTCCAATAAACTAAATGCAGTAAAACCTTCTCTTGGTTGTGTTGATTCTAATGTTCGGTGTTGAGCCAGCTGTAACATAGTAATGGGGACTCGATCAGCAAACCAGTCCTTTGTTTCTAGTTAGTCAGGACACCTATGTGCAGCCACATGAGGTAGTTGTTTGAACTTTCCCAGCAGGTGCTGGAGAGACCAGCTCCACTTTATTATTTTTTGTGTGATAGCTCTGGGGTGGCCCCTGGCGTGCCCAGGTGCATCACTGAAGATAAACAGGTAAAGTAAAGTAGTAATCTCACAGGTAGAGGGGAACTGGTTTATTTCTGAAGGAGGAAGTTCATCAAAATCCTGTCAATCCTGATGACCTATGTGAGGCCTGCTTTGTTGTAGTTAGGTTATTTGGGGTTTTGCGTTGAGCATTCACAATTAAGCTGTTTCACCTGTTTAGCTCTTGTACCTTTTGTGCGTGGCTAAGGGTGTGAAGTGTCCTATCTCAGAGCAAAATGTTGTTTGGTCAGGGGGCCTGTGTCTGTTGATTTGCACCTTTACATTCCAGTTAAGGGGGTCAGCCTCATTTGGGGCAATGACCTGGCTGATAAAAAGGTGTTTCCTCCCCCGGTTGTGACAACCACTGCAGCTAGGTAGAGAAGAGCTAGCAAGGTCACAGTGGGCTGATTCTTCTTTGGCCAAGTGTTTTGGATAGGACAGTGGAGATGAGACGGGAAACAGGGAGAGAGAGCAGAGGAATGACACGCAGTAAAGGTCCGGCCGAACCGGGGGTCGATCCGGGGACCAGCTGCTTAGGGCCCATGAGCCCATGTGGTACATGCCCCAACCATGTGGCTACGGGGGCGCCCAATCCCTGTTGCTTTTTATGTGGAAGATGATGTGCTCATGCATAAGCGGTCTGCTTGTCCTGATGGGCTTGACTGGAGTGCCACTTACCAAGTTGTTGTTGCCTCTGAGTATCATTCAGATACTGAACTGAGCTCATGATAACGGTATGTCTGGTCACTTGGGGATTAAAAAGACCTACAACCGGATCTTAGGACGCTTCTTTTGGCTTGGTTTAAAGGCTGCAGTTAGCAAGCAAACTTAATCAGGTGATTTCCCCAGCGCCTCTACAGCCTATTCCTGTATTGGGGGAACCATTTGAGAGACTTATTGTTGACTGGCTGAAGTCAAAGTCTGGTCCTCAGTACATACTGACCATCATGTATGCCACCACTTGTTATCCTGAGGCAATACCGTTGCATTCTCTTAAGGCTAAGGTTATAGTCAGGGAGCTTCTGAAGTTCTGCACTACTTTTGGGTTGCCAAAAGTCATCCAAACAGACCAGGGGAGTAACTTCATGTCTAAGGTCTTCAGTCAGGTACTAGAGGTCACGGCTGTGAAGCATCAGGTTTCCAGCGCTTACCATCCTGAGAGTCAAGGAGTTCTAGAGAGATTCCACCAGACCCTTAAGTATGTGCTATACACCTATTGCTTGGAGCATGGCCCATACCCTTTCTGTTGTTTGCAGTCCATGAAACGGTAAAAGAGTCATTGGGGTTCAGCCCTGCCGACTGTGTGGTGTTTGGCCACACAGAGGCTCATTGAAACTGTTGTGGGGACAGCTAATGGCAGATTCACCACCTACCGTCCATGTGCTTGACTTTCAGGAACGTCTCCATCATGTGTGCAACCTAGCTAAACAGGCTATGGCAAACTCTCAGTCTAAAATGAAACAACAGTTTGATAAAAATGCTCTTTCCAGCCTGGAGACTCAGTTTTGGTTCTTTTGCCGCCCATACCCAAGTCAGTGTTACATGCAGGGTTTGCTGGGCCTTATGTTGTTAAGAAGAAGCTAAGTGACACTGACTCTAGACAGAAAGTATAAGTCTCAGGTATGTCATCTTAACATGCTGAAGACTTATACAGCCCGGCCATCAGAAGGGCAAAGTCCTTCAAATGAAGTGAGTGGTGTTGTTGCCGTCGTTTCCACTTGTCCTGCTGATAATGGTTTGACCAAAGAAAACACACCTGCTATGGGTGGCCGGTTCCAGAACTCATAAGTGCTGGCAAATCTCAAGGCTCAAATGTCCTATCTTCCTGACTCTCAAAAGGAAGATATTCTTGGGTTGATATGTGATCACCTTGATTTTTTTTTTTTTTTTTCAGATCCACTTGTACAAATGTACTACATCATGACATTGATGTAGGTGATTGTGCTCGCATTAAACAGCATCCTTATCGTGTCAACCCTATCAAGCGTGAACTGATGAAAAAAGAGGTTGGGTATTTGCTAAAAAGAATGGTCTTGCAGTTCCCAGTAACAGTTCTTGGAGTTCACCCTGTTCACTGGTGCCAAAAGTTGAATTGACTCCTAGGTTCTGGACAGACTATCGCAAAGTGAACAGTGTAACTAGGTCCTGACTCTTTTCCTCTTCCTCGTGTTGAGGATTGTATTGATAGGGTAGGAACAGCTTGCTATGTGACCAAGTTAGACTTGTTAAAAGGCTACTGGCAAGTTCCTTTGACACAGAGGGCCTCTGACATCTCTGTGATTCAAGCTTGAGGTCGATGCAAGTGGTACAGGTGCCTGTGCTGTTCTCATCCAGGAAGATTTAGCAGGCATTGACCATCCTATCTGCTATTTTTCCAAAAGTTTTGCAGACCAGCAGAACTACAGCACTATTGAAAAGGAGGCCCTGGACTTGTTGTGGGCTTTACAGCACTTTGAGGTGTGTGTGAGTTCTTCCTTTCAACCTGTTGTTGTTTATACAGACCATAATCCTTTGGTGTTTCTACACTGCATGTATAACAGCAAGCAGAGGTTCATGCATTGGGCCAACATAGTTCAGAACTACAATTTGGACATTCGCCATTTGCTATTGACCCTTTACTTGGATCATCTGATTGGCACACTGTTCGGTTTATCATTTATTCATTAATCTACTTCAATAAACTAAATGCAGTAAAACTTTATCTTGATTGTGTCCATTGTTATGTTCGGTGTTGAGCCAGCTGTAACAGCATAAAGCGTGAAATCCTCATCTGTGAATAATTTTACCACGCCCAGTTCTGGACATATTTTAGGATGTCGATGGAACAGTTTGAGGTCCTGCTGGGGAGGCTAGCTCTGCATCTGAGGATAGATCAATAGAACTGCTGTGAGACTGGGCGGACAAAACATGTCAATATGACAACAGTGGCAAAGTATATTATAGTCTTGTCTCCCCTGTTTAGTTGTTGGGTTATTGTGGTCTGTTCTGCATTTTGTGTATAGTTGTGCTGTGTGTTTTCCTGGTTCCCCAGTGTTTGCTTACTTCCCCTTTTATGGAATTTGGATTTTAAGGGTTTTTTTTTACCTTTGGCTTTACGTCTTTTGTTGTTATTGTTTTTTGAATAAATCGTTGAACTGTTTGAGCCTGTTCAGTGTCTGAATTTGGGTCCTCACCCCTGACTCCCTACACCCCAAAGTGACAGTGAACTCATAAAAGAAATTACACAAAAGTCTTCATCTTCCTTACAAAGAACAAACTCTGCTGGACCTTTTTACAGTCGGCTTCAGTATCTGACTGGAAACAAAGCTTGGTATCAATCACAGTGCCACAGTATTTGTACCTACCAGTATTTGTTGAAAATGTTTGACAGGCAAATTATTTTTGCCTGTGAACAATTTGCATGAGGTCAAATGATACTGGGGTGCTGTTCATGTGTGGCACTAATGAATGGTTCAGGGGAAGTCTGCATGGCACCGCAAACTGTCCTTTAGTCCAAAAACCACTGAAAGACCCAATCTCTAAATGTAAATGAGGCTGTCACACCTACACAGTTCCTGCATCTGACCAGGAACTGCACTTTATTCATCTCTGTTTCTTTTCTACTGTCCTAAATTAATCTGTCTCTGTTTTATGTGCAGGATGGCAGCAGAGGTTTTGTTTTTATTTGTTTATTTTTATATAAACATTATTATCATTATTTTATAGCCTTTATGTATGAAAATCAGTCAGTATGACACTGAAAAGCCAGATATGCAAATACCTACAAAACAACTTTGCATGAAGCTGATTAAAGTGTAGACAATCTAATAAGAAATTACAACAGCTCCACAGTCACAGAGTAAAGGAGACAAAGGTGGAACATACAACCATGGAAAAGGTTCTTCTGATCATCACAGCTGCAGCAGGCAAGTGTTTTATATTTTCTATAATTTTCTTATCTTTTAATTATCTTTTAATTGATGTGAAATGTAACACAATACAAGGTGATTATTTGTATTAGAAAAGTTATTTTATGTTTATGACGTCTATATTAGAAGAGCTTTAACCACCAAAACAATGACACAGCTGAATACACTGAAATGTCATTTTACAAAGTCAAACTATTTTATAGAAGGAATTTTTAGGCCAAATCTGATCAATATCCATGTCTGTCACTACAGGGCTGTGTGCTGTCTCATCACTCCCTGCTCATCAGTACCATTTGGTTTATGAACTAAAGACCATGAATGAAGCTCAGAGCTACTGCAGAGAAAAATACACAGACCTGGCCACTATAGACAACATGGAGGACGTGAACCTCTTGACCTCCATGGTGGATTTGAGCAAAATGGTCTACCCAACATACAGCTATGTGAGTTCACCTTTATGTAACTGACAGATGGCAGTAAAATTTTGAGTCACTTGACTTTTAACTGCTCTACATTTATCTGACAGATATAGTTATTAGATACTTCACAAATGTAGATTTTATCTGAGAAACTTACAATAAGTTTATTAAATATTGTTCAGGTTAAAACTGTTATTGGTTTGTGACTTCTTACAGAAGAAGTTTTACTGCACCACCACTACTTTTGCTGCTGATAGTTGAAGTACATGACACTGATAATACTTCTGTACTTTCACTGAAGTAGGATTTTATAGAGTATTTCTCCATTGTTGTGTTGGTACTGTTACTTCAGGAAAGGATCTGAGTACTTCTTCCATCACTGTACTTACATTATGTGAACTGTCCTGCACTCACACAGTGTGACTGAAGGTTCAGTCCCTCACACTGACTGTATCAGGTCATTGTCATCAGGCTCTAATAAACAATATGGTGCAAATGTTCCACTTTCTTAGTGAATATAACCACTGGGTTGGTTTTTATGTGGGACAACAGCAGAAAGTAAAACATGTGAGACATGAGTGTACATATTACTAAACTGGATAACAGAATGTCATTTTAACATTCACTGATTTTAACAATGGGATCAGTCCTGTCAATACCAACATTAAACAGTTGGCAGCATGTGTCCCATTAAATTACAGAAACACTAGTACAAGCAAGTACATTCATCTACTGTTGAAATACAAAGGTGGAAGAAGTACTACAATCCTTTACTAATGGAAGAGTAGTAAGACCAGAGTGTAGAAATACTCTGTTACAAGTAAAAGCCCTGTATTCAAATGTACTTCAGTATCAAAAGTAAAACTACTCTGAACACAAAATGGTATTAATTATTAAATATCTGATTATTATTGTTGATGCATTGACATGTAAGCAGCTAAATCATCTGGTAAAGATGGAGACACGTTTAACTACTTTAGAAACTGTTGGTCGCCACACAAACAAATTTATCAAAGGATGTTAACCATGTGTGTGACAAACAAATGATTTGAATATTTAAATGTTCATTTCATCCAGTATGTAAATGACTGAGTCTAGACTTCACTATCTGCGTCAGCTTGACAAGTTGATGTTACAATGATGAACACGAATTTGACAAATCACACATAATGGAAACATGTTGATCAAATCAGGTAACATGTGTTCATCACACAGTACATTGATCAGAGCATTCAAAATCTCAATGAGGATAACAAGAACGCATTAAAATCATCAGGTGTAAATGTAAAGACAAGATCACAGTGTTTATTGTCTGGATATAGATCACATTTTAATAACAGGTGTAAATGGAGTAATAGGCAGGATCAAGAGTGTAACAAGAAATTATTTTGTGAAAAATTTTGCCTTGAGCAACTTTACAATTTTAGCAAAGATCAAATATTTTACATCAGATTTTTAATAAAAAATGCTTTTTCCAGTTAGCCTGGATAGGTCTGTACGACGATGTGAACAGCTGGAGGTGGTCGCTGTCAGACAGAAGTTTCTACACACAGGAGGAGGCTGACTTCAGGAACTGGGCCTCTGGAGAACCAGACAATTACATAAGTAGAGAACACTGCGGACAGATGAAAGATGATGGAGAGTGGAGCGATACAGGTTGTGAGACCCTCCGTACAGTCAGTCTGCATGGATGTCAGAGGTGAGGATTTTAACTGGTGAAATTACACCATACAACACAGCAGTTTAGTTTCTTTATCTCTCCCACTTTCTGCTTCTCTTTGTACAGATGGAAACACTAACACACACAAGACAAATGATAAAATGTAATAAAACTAATATAAAACAGATTAAAGACAATAATGATCTATGATCTGTTTTCAGGGTCAAATGTCACATTTGTCTTCATCAACAATCTCATGACATGGACTGAAGCTCAGAGCTACTGCAGAGCAAACCACACAGACCTGGCCAGTGTGAGAAACATGGAGGAAAACCAGAAGATAATGGAGCTGCTACCTTCAAGACAAGATATCTGGATCGGCTTTTTCAGAGACTCCTGGAAGTGGTCGGATGGAAGTAACTCCTCATTTAGGTACTGGATCACAGGTGAACCTAATGAGGGCACAGAGAACTGTGTGGCAGCAGACTTCAGCAGCTCTGGAAAATGGGAGGACCAGCACTGTGGTCAGAGGAGAGCATTTATCTGCTACAGTGGTAAGTCATGACTTTAGATGTAGGTTTAGGTTTCCTTTACCTGCAGATACAGTGGAAAGTTTTGGGTCAATAAAATTCTGTGTGTCATGACAAATGATGGAAATATATGTCCATATACATGAAAAAATACATTAACTTTCCTGACTGTTTCACAAACTGCTGTGAGACTGGGTTGTAAAATAAGTTTCATCATCCATACTATTGATAATATCCATGAACTTGTTTGGAAAGTTAATACGCAGTAGGGTTCAGCAGCAGATGATGGGTTGATGATGAAGCACCTTTACTTAGCACATACAGAATTTGACCAGCTCTTATCATGGCTGCCACTTAGATACTTCCTGGTCATTTCACTAAGTTAGGCACCTCCCTACGCAACGCTACGCAACGCAACGCTACGCAACGCTACGCAACAAAACAAAACAAAACAAAACAAAACAAAACAAAACAAAACAAAACAAAACAACTGTTTGACTACAGCCCTGGTTTCAATGATGCAAGAGCAACCGTAGAAGTCCATGCTAAGCTAAGCTAAGCTAAGGTTTTCTTGCGCCATAGGACACTCACATATAGAGCCGATGTAAAAAAGTATCACATTTATTCTAAATGTGATATTTGTAAGGATTTAACTGATGAAGCCTGTTTGTTTTTCAGCACCTGTCTCAAAGAAAGTGGTGAGAGTGAGGCTCATGAAGAAAAGCTCCTCTCTGGATCTGAATGACCCTGCTGTGATGGAAGACATCTTGAGGGAGGTAAATAATGTTTGACCTTTTTAATTTTCTACAATTGTATTTACTTTAGCTTCTTATTGGGTTTTCAGTTCTGGAACAAACATGAGTACATCCATCCATTATCTAAACCGCTTATCCATCAGAGTCACAGGGGGAGCTGGAGCCAATTCCAGCTACCATGAATACACATACACTTTATTTTATATTATCTTAAAGGGACAGTGAACAGCTCAAACTTAAATGTCACCATGTGATGCACCGCACCAAATTATAGCCCCAAGCTAAAGCTAATTGTGCCTGTAGTCCTTTGGCAGGTCAGAGCAAAGAATCAGTCCAGTCCAGAGTAGATACAACATACAAAGTTATACAAAAAGAGGAACATACAACACACAATACAAAACTACACACGTTACAAATGTATGCTTGTCACATAAAAGCGAGTCATGGAGACCATAAGCTAATAGCAGACTCTTTAGACTGGTTTTGTGCTAATAGAGATGGAGCCCCTCACATTGTCAGGCAGGCTGTGCCATTGATTTGTGGCTATTTGATGCAGAGCTTGTGTAAATGTTCTTCATGACCTTTGTAATTTTCATTAAAAAGAGAACAGTCAAAAATGTATATGACTTCACAGACTACTGAGAACAACTTCATTCAAACGCCTCTATATCATTAAAACCAGACCTGTGTCAAAAAACACGCCAACAGGCAGTTACAGTTAGGTAACATGTAACTGAACAAAAGTGTTTGGTGAAGAATTTTCTGTGTGATATTCAACAAAGTAAATGTTTTTGTGTCTCAGCTCAAACAGAAGCTGAAGGACAAGGGAGTGGACGGAGACGTCAAACTGAGCTGGAGGAAGCAGTCGGATGGAAAGGTCTTCCACAAGGAAAAGGAGACTGAGAAGAAAACCACTTAGAAAAGAGATGAGCTTTAATGTTTGAATTCTGTCAGTTTCCATTTCCTTTCTCTTCATCCGGTAAAAGAATAATGTTTTATCAAAACATATTTAGCTGTTTTCTTTCGAGAATTTGCATGATGATCTTGAATTATACAGATAATTTTCATATGTCCTATTTCTATGACCTCATCTTATTAGTAATATACATTATAAGAATCATGTTGTTGTGATTGCATAGGTGAGCGGTGCTTTGAGCTAAATGTTAATCAAATGTTCATCAGTGTGCTAACATGCTTGCAATGGAAATGCTAAAACACAACTTATATTTTAATTAATAGGTAATAACAGTAACATCATTGTAGAATGAGTCATTTCACTTCTGATGCTAAAGTACATTTTCCTAGCTCTGCGTGTGAACAGAGATCAATAGATGACATTTTGTGACCATTTCAGGAACTGCTGTGAGACTGGGTGGACAAAACATGTTTAAACAGAGATGAATAAAGTGCAGTTCCTGGTCAGATGCAGGAACTGTGTAGGTGTGACAGCCTCATTTACATTTAGAGATTGGGTCTTTCAGTGGTTTTTGGACTAAAGGACAGTTTGCGGTGCCATGCAGACTTCCCCTGAACCATTCATTAGTGCCACACATGAACAGCACCCCAGTATCATTTGACCTCATGCAAATTGTTCACAGGCAAAAAATAATTTGCCTGTCAAACATTTTCAACAAATACTGACCACAATCAGTAGGAACTTCAGGCAGTGATATATCCATTACATTAATAAAGCTTCATTCTACAGTGATTGTTCTTTCACATACTTGAAAAGGTGTTTAGAAGTTTTAGAAGAGCACAGCCCAGTGTTTCAAACATTCACCAAACACACACTGATATTGTTCAGGTACAAATACTGTGGCACTGTGACTGATACCAAGCTTTGTTTCCAGTCAGATACTGAAGCCGACTGTAAAAAGGTCCAGCAGAGTTTGTTCTTTGTAAGGAAGATGAAGACTTTCAGGTGTTTCATTTCTTTGATGACTGTTTTTCATCTGTGTTTTATTGAATCTGTTCTTACTGACTTTATTGTGGTTTGGTTGCTTCAGTATCTTAAATTAAATCAAAAAAGTCAGTCTAACTTTCCTGATTACGAGCTTCATAAAGAGTTTCACCTCCTTTCCTCAGGCCACCACCACAGGATGCTCAAAATAAAGACATGACACCGAGGTTGGACCAGGAAACAGGTTCAGCTCTGGACCTATCTGCTGGGACTGGGAGGGGAAGGAGGCTGCATGGTGCAGTGTCCCTGTATGACTATTAATATAAATGAGGCTGTCACACCTACACTGTATCTTACCAGGAGCTACACTTTATTAACCTGTTTCCTTTGCATTGTCATTATTTAATCTTTCCCTTTTATGCGCAGGATGGAGGAGAGAGGTTCTGTTTTTCTCATTTTCTTATATATATATATATATATATATATATATATATATTATATATATATTCCTGTAACCTGTGTTTTAATGAGGATAATAATAAAGTTGATGATATCAACAAACTACTTTTGTGGAAAGTCGAGAAACATGTTCTGCACTATAAAAAATATAAATGTGTAAATTAAGATATTTGTACCACAGTAATATTGTATGATGTTTGAAATCTTTAAAGCATAATATTATTTCATTACATCCACACAATATCTCTGACCATGTTTGAGAGAACATGAAGGCAACACAGTGGCACGTCATCACGTCGCGCTGTCGCCATGGACACGGACTCACACCGCTCTAAGTTTTTACTCGCTCGGTGGCAGAATTAACGTTAAATAGCGTTAATGCAGCCGAACAGAAAATAGCAGATCCTCCGAACAGAACCGGATCACTTCAGTCAGACCGGGTGAGTAAAACTTTGTGGAGATTTGATGACTGTTAATGGAAAATGTCGCGCCGCTGCCATGTTTACAGCTCAGCGAAATGTAACCGTTCATCACTGTAACGTTTGGGTTTCCACGGTGATTAACGCCGCTTTACTGGGAGCTGCTGGAATACCACTGCCTCCATCTGTTAGTGTGTGCGTGTTACTGTGGGACTTTCAGTGGTGGAAGAAGTAATCAGATACTTTACTGCAGTTAAAAGTACCACACAGTAACACAAACTGTGACGACTGTATTCTAACAACACCTGTGTCCTGCAAGGTAAAATGACTTGTCGATGGAGAACCCTGTCATCTTTGAATAGGTGCTCAGAAATACTAAGAAAGTTGTTTTTATTAGGATTTTATGATTTTATTATTTAAACCTTTGAAATTTAAATAGCACGTCACTTTCAAGAACATTTTGCATACATATCTATACATCAAGGTTTTCACTATATATCAGTTATATAGACTTCCACTGTGAAGAGATGGTGTGTGACCAAACATTAGAGTCTCTGCACAGTGTGTAAAGACTATGTGGTGTCATGACATGTGAAAAGGCAAAAATATGTAGTGATAAGATGTGAAAGGACTCGTTTGGTGATTCAGATTCACTTTGTCCGATGTGCAAAAACAAAACTGTGTTCCTGACTGGCTGTTCTATGTGTGTACGTAGACCCATTAATACTTCTACAGAGGATGGAGTCAGACAGTGAGGGGCGACTCAGACGTGGAGGAGAGGAGGAGGAGGATGGAGAGCTGGAGGAGGTCCTCAGTAACGTCTCAGCTCCTCAGCAGCTGCTGTGAGTGTCCACACACACACTCACACTGAAGGAGGCATCAGAGAGTGAATGATTAGAGATACGCTCCTGTAAATTATAAATCATCCTTAGAATTAAACAGTTGACAAAAATATTTTCTGGTGATTTTAATCCTGTATGATTGTAAACTGAATATCCTCAGGGTTTGGATATTCTCTGGGAGAATGCAATGGGCATTTTTCACACTTTTCTGACATTTTATCGACTAAACAATGAATCAGTGACTCAAGAAAATAAATTCCTGATTAATATAAAAAGAATATGATCGTTCCCGGTTCGACTCCCGATCTGGCTGGACCTTTACTGCATGTCATTCCCGTACTCTCTCTCCCGTTTCCTGTCTTCTCTTCACTGTCCTTTCAATAAAGGCATAAGACCCACCTCCAAAAAACTTATAATAATATTTTTAAAAAAAGAAAGAAATGAATATGATTGTTTATTGCAGCCCTAAAAACATAGCTTCAGGATATTTGTGCCGTGAGTTTAATTTGAAGGAACTATTCACTATCGAACATTTTTTCCAAATCTTACCATCTGACGTCTCTGATGTATAAACTCACAAAAACTTTACTGACAATAACAGACTTTCTTTGCATCTTATTAAACCAGTGTTTGTGATGATGGGTTTCAGGTCACATGAGTGTGATAGTTCACTGTCTTCACTGTATTTCACCAGCCCGAGCCTGGACAAGGCAGACGACTCATGTCCTGAGTCCTACAGGATCAACTCTCCTGATGAGATTCAACTGTTGGCCATTGCCGACAACTTCCAGCGTCAGTATTCACACTTGTATCCCAGCCGCAAGCCGCTGCTGCTCTGCCCTGTCAATGAATATGGGGTTAAGGTAATGCTAAAACTCCACCTGCACAGGCACCTGGATTTTCGTTTTTCCCTCTCAAGAAAAGAAATGCCACTCAGCCTCTCCTTTTCCTCCATATCTCTGTCTCTAATACAGCTGTATTTTTTTTCAACATTCAGAAGTTTGTTTCTACGTCTCTTCGGCCCACACCGACACCCCACCCTGAACTTTTCACCTGGGAGGGCTGTGCCTCCTTTGTGGCTAACTTCCTGTCTCTGGACCCTTTGGAGCCTCCTGCAGACCTGGTCAGACAGGAAACACAAGCACACACAAATGTCAATCACTTTTTTCAGTATCTGTTGTAATGAGAAAGTTAACCTCAATTTTCACATCTAATCAGCCAAACAGTTTTTTCATTTGGAGCAGAACAAATGATGACACATTCATGTCACGTCAGCAGCGACATATTTGCCTGCTGAACAACACAACGCGCCTGAAAAGCAAACAAACACGCTTCACATCCATGTTTATAGTCATTAACCAAATGTGACCGCCACACATCCAGAATCACACACACAGCTTCTCCTCAGTGTGTACAGCAGATAGTGAGGTGTGTGTTTTGCTGTCGCAGCCCAGGTACTTGTTCTCCTCCACCTCAGTGCTGCAGAGTCAGAGAGCCACATGTTTTGAATTTGCCACCCTGCTGTGCAGCCTGCTGCTCGGCGCCCACTACGACGCCTACTGTGTCAGCGGCTACGCAGTCAGAGAGATGTGTCTGCTCGACCAGAGCCTGCAGGAGTGCCCTCTGCTGGACAACAAGGTCAAGGTGAGTGCTGCTCTGACAACAGTAAACTACATTTACTCACCTTACTGTACTGGAGGACAATTTTGAGATTTCCATTTTATACCTTTACTACATGTCAGAGGGAACTGTTGAACATTCGTCCACCAACAGTTTCCTTCCATATTAGTTTTCATACAAATCATATAATAAACCTCTAAGAGATGATGCTTTGTTTACATTGTCATATAAGTGAATATGTATCTGTAGTTGGAATATAAACCTTTCAAAACGAACTTTTGGCCAGTTCTAGAGCTGAAACCTGCTTCACTTTCTTGTTTCATTTCTCCACGTAAACAGGTTAAATTAACACAGGTTAGTTACTGCACTGCAAAATAAGGTTTGTCAAACTTGCACATTAATGTATCTGTCATAATAATCCTATAAAAACATCCATTTGGTTTAAGAGTTCCTACTCTTGTTACTTTAACTATTTAATCTTTATCTAAGTTTTACATTACATGGATCATTAAAGGATCTGACTCTGATCTGAGAGCTCATTGGCTCACAGATGTGAATGTGTGTCTGGTTGTGTGTGCTTTGTGTTCATACGTACAGAGTGTGATCTCAGAACAGGAGTCACAGGAGAACAAATACACAGTGAAAGCTCTGAGGGAGCTGAAGAGTCACTTTGTGATGCAGCAAGAGAAGAAGAAACAGGAAGATGAAGCTGCGTTGCTTCAACAACAAAAACTACAGGAGGTGACGTGATCTTTGACTGTAACACCAACACAGTGCGACAGAACAGAACTGATGACGTTTTGAATTCTCTTCTTTGTCAGCATTAATACTCCCTCACACTTAATATTCATTCATACATAAGTGTTAAAGTTTTTTAGAATATGAAACCATGTCTGTCAGGTTGTCAAGTCTTTCCATTTGCCTTCTGTAACTGCTTCTTCAGATAGTTTCATTGTTATACAGGGGAGTGAGCAGCGACCTGCCGACCCCCTGCGGGGGCTGAGGGTGCACTGCTGGGTGCTGGTGCTGTCAGGAAGTCGGAGCGTCCAGGAGAACTTCTTCATCGACCCTCTGACCGGGATCAGCTACAGCACCGTCGATGACAACTTCCTGGGCATCGAGAGCGTGTGGAACAACCTCAACTACTACGTCAACATGCAGGACTGCAAGAACGGCTGCGCTGTGAGTCCATGACACCTCCAGATACAATAAACTGTTGGAGTCAGATTCAGTAGAGACAGTTGCTGCCTTCTGAAAGGAAACAACAACAGTTGTTTTGTCATGAGTACGTCCACACAGAACATGAATGTTACGCAGTGAAAAAGCCAAGTTTGTTGTTGTTTTTGTTATTCATCACATCCCCAGTGTGTAAAGACCTTAAGAATGAATAAATAGAGTTGATGTGATGTTTATTATTTATGCCTGTTTTCTGTGTGTCTGCACGTGTGTGTGTGAAGGATATGGTGTTTGATCTGGAAGATTTAAAGATGTGGGAGCCAGTCTTATACGGTGCAGCCAGCAAAAAGCAGCTGATACTTGACGTCTTAAAGAAGAAGACAGAGACTAAGATGATGAGCAGAATTAGCAAGGATGAGGAGGTGTGTGTGTTTATATTATTATTATATTTATATTATGTGTCTGTGTGTGTACAGATCAGTGACAAATTAAAGGAAAAACCAATATAAACACTCCGGATCAGCCTCATTGCTCAATAATCCACTAACCATGACTGCAGTGGAAACATGTTTTTAGTCATTTTTGCAAGTTTATTAAAAATCTAACTTTCTGTATTTTGATATACATATATGAATCATTTTGATTATTTTATAAGATAATGAAATAAAGACAGTGAAAATAAAAAAGAGATTAAAAAAATATATCAAGAGAATAATCAGCAGTTCAATCAGTAGTGAGATGATAATGTGTTGCAGCCCACAGTACCCTGTCGTGGTAGGATGTAAATTAACTATGAGCTCAACACTGTGTGGTTTGTTTTGAAGGAGGAGGAGGAGGAGGAGCCCCGAGTTTTTGAGATGCCGAGATCCTGGGTCAGCTACATCACCATCTCAAAAAAAGGTACATCAAACACCTTAAAACAGAAGAGCATCTGAGTATTCCTCAAGTAAAATGCACATAGAGGAGGAGTTAATGGTGTTAACACTGTGCTCTAGTCTTCCACTTATGCCTTCTCAAACCCAAACACATGCTCCCTGATGCTGCAAAACCTCCACAAGCTGCTGCTTGTCTCCTCTCGTTCAGACCTGGAGACCCGCTGGCCCAGAGGACAGAAAGTGACCCACTACAGAAAAGCGAAGCTGGAGAACTTTGCTTCATACCTGAGGCCAGACGGCCTGGTCATACGACTGACGACATACAAAGACCTGGACTGTGAGTGTTGGAGAGAAACTTCAACTCTAAAAATAATTCATGGGTTTTTTCTGTCATTATGTGGAGAAGAAATGTTATGTTGCTTCCAGTACAGAACAGCAGAGCATTAAATATCTGTTGATTTATGTCTTATTTGAATTGGTTTGTGCATAACATGTAACATGTCTGTTGAAGGCACTGAGATTGCGATGGTGAAGGAGTGGTATCAACACAGAAACGACCACTTGGAGGAGAGGGAGGTCAACAAGGTCGACAGCTTCACCACAGAACGCTTCAGCCGTGGACGACCTTTCCACCTTTTATGTAAATCTGCTTTCTGCTGCTGTCCAGTCATAACTTCACATCACCATCTCTTTACTTGAGAGCATTTGGCACACATGGAAAAAAGATGTCACTGTGCCCCAGTTCCATACATCACACTGATATTTCTAAGCCGGTTTTGTAGTTGTATCACATACTCAGAAAGGTCAGTGGTCATACTTAAGGATTTGTTGGTTGCTGTGCTGAAATTTCTTCTTTCTTGTCCCTCAATCGTTTACACCCAAAACCATGAGAAAGTGAGGTGTGGAGTTATCCTTTAAGTCTCCTGTCTCCGGAGTGATAGTGTGTTTGTTTTGCTCAGTTCACAGGTATCCAACCCTGACTGCTGACACTGTGCACGAGATGGAGTTCAGCAGCGCTCGTATCGACAACATGGTGCGCCGGGTGGTGTCACCAGGTGAAATGACGGAGCTCTTCGAGAACCGGACCGACTTCCTCTACTACAGGCACGTCATCTTCGATCGACACGTCCAGTTTTCAGAACCGCATGTGGACGCTGACCTGGACGACCGACCGCTACAGGTAACGATGTGTAAAGATTGATGTTTGTTAATTGTATCACTTGCTCAGGCCAGAGTCATATGTCCGACGGAGCCATATGTTCTATGGCTCAGAGGATAAGATGTGTCCGTGTGTGTGCAAACAAAAGGTGGTGGAGCGTTTCCACAGGAACAGATCCAAACCCACCAATGAGGACGTGGCAGAGCGAGTGTTCCTATTGGCTCAAAGGCAGATTGAGGTGACCTATCACTTGGAGGATCACCGATTCATCCCCTCAAAGAGGAGTTTTGTCAAACCACTAGAGTCAACGGAGCAAACGAAGGCTGAGGACTTCACACCTGACATGGTCTCCAGCTTCCAGGTACAGAAAACAAACACACCACATGACATGTACAGGAGGTTTCACCATTCTGAGCTGCTTATGGTATGGTACACTTTAATAATAACATCTGTGTGTGTCTGTGTGGGCGGGGGGTTAAGGTGGATCCATCTCAGAAGCCTCTCAAGACCCTGACTCTGTATCATATATTGATGGCCCTGATAAAGGATGAGGAGAAGGTGACTCTCCAAATCAAAGAGTCTAAGAAAGAGGTAATAATGTCAAACTGTCCCCGGGCTTCATCCGTTTTCGTTGTAAAACACATTACTGTTGCTATGTTTAGACCTGGCGTCCACGCTACTCTGGACCTTTTGAGCCCTGAACCTGAGACTCTTGGCCCATTTTAGTTCAAAAACTCCAGGACAGTGTTTTAGACAGAAACAATGACGCAGACACCCACATTCACTTCCTGATTGGTTCTCATTGGTCACAATGCACAAGCGTTGCTGACCTCGGTGTCCTTGCTAGCAGGAGTTAGAAATTAAACCGTTAAATTTTGTTTGTAGTATTTTCTAGTGAATCTACTTCCTGTTTCCATAGGCCTAGTGTACGTGAAGGGTCACGTGGTATGTGTTTACATGCATGTTGGTCTGGATGGGGATCGTTTACCCTTTAAAATGGAAACATAAGTGTGGATGTAGCCTTACTAAAACTCACAGTGGGTTTAGGTCGTCCCTGTCAGCTCCTTCAAACACATAGTTCTCAGTTAATAGCGAGGTCCCCATGAGCAGCTGCCAAGCTGTGCTGAGATGTTCAGTGTTATTCTCTTCACCTGACAGTGGTTTTAATGTTGTGGCTGATTGGTGTACATTGGTACCGTGACTTCAGTTGAGGACGTGAAAACTTCTTCCATACATTACATGTGAGTAGGTGAGAGACATTGTGGCCTGCAGAGAGCAGGAGGAGGGAGGCGTTCAGCTTTTCTTCTCCCCATGGAGCACAGCAGGAGCTGCCCGGGCCCGCAGACCAGAGACAGGAAATGGTGAGACACACACACACACACACACACTTGGTTGTGTTGGTTGGCTGCAAATTGTATGAAAACAGTTAACCTACCTTCCCTGCCCCTCCTTATTTTACCTAGCATATCTATTTACCTTCCCACTGAATAATTCCTATAAACATAATTAATATAAAAATGCCACAAAAGTCAACTCCAAAAATGTAATTCAGTTTAACAAGACAGAAAACTCATTTTGTGTGGGAAAAGCAGGTAAAGTCTCTTTCAGACATCTTCCTTTTTACATTAATCTGAGAGCACTTTAACTGGTCTGAGCTCTGCATAAATCAGGTTACTTTTTTATAGAAGTCCATTCATCCATTTTCTGCTGCTTATCTGGAGTCAGGTTGTGGTGGCAGCAGGGTAGAGGTACTTCAGAAAAACACAGCAATAATCAGACCAACAATCTCTTCAATGTTCACTCCGACTGCATGGACAGCATGTGAACAAATAGGGATTAAATGAGTCCCAACTTAACGCCTTGTGATGGATGGATGTAGCCAGCACCAGTGTATCAGTGCTTCATGTTCGAAATGGGTTTAACCATCATTTAGAAAATCCAAACACTCATGTCGATGACGTCATGTGTCGCCACGTCTGTGCTGTTGCAGGAGCGTGTGGCTGAGGAGGAGGAGAGGTGGCTGCAGGAGAAGGAGAAAGACATTCTGGCCCCCCTCCTGATCCGGCTCGACAACGCCGAGATTCTGAGCGCCAAGGACGCCAAGCAGCTCCACCAGGACTGTTTGGCCGAGTTCAAACAGAGACTGGTAGAGCACGCCAACCTCATTCAGGAACGCTACGAAAAGGTACAGCGTGATGGATATCACACTGCAGTAACGTCACAACATGTGATGTAATGTGCACTGGAACTTCAAGTTCCACTTTAGAGGTACATTTAGAACATGTCCACATCCTCATTAGTGTTTATGGAGAGGAGCGTGATTCAGCAGCCAGTTTTTTTCCTGTGCAGCCGTCCAGTCACAAGCACCAAAGCTTCTTATGGTTGTTGAAGCTTTTATTTCCTGCATTATGTATATCTGAAGGGGGAATTTACTAGAGTTTGTTTAAGAGACGTGCTTATTATCCATGTTCAGAGTTTATTTACAGAAAGACTCTCCATGTGCAGACGTCTTACAGAGGCAGTTTTATTTTATCGTGTACAGATGGGTTTGGGATAAACAAGAGGATTTAGAGACTCTACCGCTCACAAACCTCTGTGTTTAGGAAACACAGGAGCTGCAGAGGAAACAGCAGTGGTACCAGAGGAACCAGCTCAACATGACAGTGCCACAGGAGGAAGAGTACCAGACCTACTGTGCTGCCAAAACACTACAAATACATGTCGCCAAGAAACGGCTCAGCATGTACTTACACACACACATCATCACCAGCCTTTTCCATTCCATTTAAAATGGATTTATTTGTAAGATTTGAACAGTCTAAAGTTGTTAATTAATCCTGAGGGTGTGTTCATGTTATTATTTCTGCGTGTTTGTTCCAGGCACAAGGAAGCAGCTCCTCAGAGGTACCATGCTCTCGATGAGAAGCTGAGAGGAGACCCTCGACTGGCCCCTCACCTGGTCAGCTGAGCCCAACACCTGCCGTCTTTTCAAAGAGAACATGGAATAGATGTAGATCTGCTCTCAGAGTCAGTAGGGGGCAGGTGTGTGTTGTTTGCAACAACACCAAATTCCAGAGTCTGAAATAACTAAAACAGCTGAGCTACGAAGTGCATTTGAGATATTTCTGTTTTTCTCTTTGTGAACTGCTTTTAATGGTAATATCTTTACCCCAGCAAGAGCCTCGTGTGTTATGGTAGTTATGGTAGATGTATTTGCAACATCTCAGAGGTTGAATGTCACTAATTTCATTTAATACTCTTTGACTTGTAATGGAGCATTTTCACCTGGTTGACCTGGATTTCACCTGGATTTCCATAAAATTTGCCTTGAAGATTTTTTGTCCTAACTTGTGCCAGTGTTTTGTGTGACGTCAAAATGCAAATTAATGAGATAGCAACCATCTCAGGGTCAACTGAAAGATAAAAAACACAAGTAAATACGACATAGGGAAATAATGTTTGAGGTTCAAAGGTGACTGAATCAAAGATGTATTATTATTTAAAGGCCATCTAAGTCCGACTGTGTCATCTGTTAAAGGCTGTTAAAGTTTAACTCTGTGACAATGAAATCAAGATTTCTAAGTTTGGTTTTGGTTTTCAAAGACTCCCAGTCATAATCCAGCACCAGGGGATAAACCTGTGACCCTGTTTTACTGAGGGGGTGTAATGAACATGGCTGCCACTAGGTGGCGATCAGTGGCGCTTTACACTACCCGCACTAACTTGACTGTGGTGGACAAAATAATGGAAATACCTGCCAGCATAACAGCAATTCGACTGCTAGACTGCTAGTTTCAGACAGGTGTGCCTAATAAACTGACAACTGAGCAGGGGTGGAGGTAACGAGTTACATTTCCTGTCCTCGGTTAAGATTAGCAGATTGTGAACGCAACAGATCGTCCAGAGGAGCCGCATCCACAGCCACAGCAGAGAAGAAGTCACTGATTTAACGCACCACCCCGCGAACACGGCAGGTGTCATAAATCAAACACTCCTGCCATGTCGCGTGACCAACAGGTGCATGCTGGGACTCCCCAAACTGCTAAAATATCAATAATAACTAACACCGTCAGAGAGGAGCGAACACCACCTTCCTGATGGTTTTTGGACCATGTTGTCGACTGGACTGGTTTTACTTTGTCTGGAGAATGAAGCAGCAGAGGAGTTGGATCTACAGCAGACTGGACGACTTCAACTCATTTACATCACCGTGTATGATGCAAACACCACACACTACACCCTCCACTAAAACCAACACCTCTGTTAAACAACCTAAACAAAAACTGAACATTATAACCGTCACGAAGGTGGTAGGTGGTAAACTGCATTAAATGTAGCCAGGTGTATCTAATAAACTGCCACCTGAGTGTATATTTGGACTTCTCAGTTGTATGCACATGCTACAAAGTGCATGACTGGAATTTTATTGGTCGTTATCAGCGCTGTTCTCACCTGGAAAAGTATAGCTTTTGTAAGTTGAGGTATAAACGTACGTGATGTACGTAAAGTACATTGTAACTGACTTACTCCGCACCTTTTCTCTGAGTGCTTTTTTACACTAATAATTTTCATTTCAACTTTAAATAATAATAAAAAAAAATACATTTTCCAGTGTCTACCCCTGCAACTAAGTGTGTAAAATAGAAACAAATGACAGGACATCCATATAGTTTAGAATAATAATACAAATATTTAAATAACATCACAATGTTGTATGAGTGCAGCACAATATAATTTATACTATATAATAAATGCAGCTGTATAATATGAACAATATAATAAATATTGGCTGTATTATATGTGCAGTATTTGCAAATCAGTCCAATGTTAATATTAAGCATAAGCCCTGTTACACAGTGATACTATTGTTTTCACGCTTGATGCTTCATTAAACAGAGTTTTAAGTCTAAATGGAAACCTTAAGCACAGTCCTCCACCAGACGGACCGTGGGTATGACATGTAATAGGTTCATATTTCACCAATAATCCAACAAAAACTAGATATAGCACCTTTAAACGTCTTGTGCATGACAGTGTCATTTTGTGCATTGTTTTGTAAACTGTGTAACTGTCTAAATGTGCAAATAATCATTTTTAATTTTCTCAAGGAATCTGTGATACACTGCCTTCTTTTCAAATCTGTGGGCATGGATGGCTAAAACTGAGTGTGCAGATTAACACATAGAAAAACATGCACACATGCAAATTATACAATGACAAATATGTTTTGACAAACATTATCCCTAAAGATAAAGAAAAAGAAAATCTTTCATGGAAACTGACATTTGAATTGAAACTGAATGACTTTTACAACGTATATTACCAATAAGGTAAGGTCAGAAATAGGACATATGAAAATTATCTGTATAATTCAAAATCATCATGCAAATTCTCGAAAGAAAACAGCTAAATATGTTTTGATAAAACTATTCTTTTACCAGGATGAAGAGAATGGAAATGGAAACTGACAGAATTCAAACATTAAAGCTCATCTCTTTTCTTAGTGGTTTTCTTCTCAGTCTCCTTTTCCTTGTGGAAGACCTTTCCATCCGACTGCTTCCTCCAGCTCAGTTTGACGTCTCCGTCCACTCCCTTGTCCTTCAGCTTCTGTTTGAGCTGAGACACAAAATCATTTACTTTGTTGAATATCACACAGAAATCTTCATCAACACTTTGTTCATTTACAGTTTGACTGTAACTACCTTATAGTCCTGTTTTTACACTGCATGTTACAGAATGAAGTTGTTGTTAGTAGTCACCAAAGTCATATACATTATTTGATTATTCTGTTTTTAATGTAAAATTACAAAGGTTAAAAGAAACATTTGCACTAACACTGCATTTACAGAATCAGCTTTCTACCAACCTCCTATCTACCCTCTACTGTTTGTTGTTGCGTCATTTCTTTGCTCTGACCTGCCAACGGACTACAGATGCAAATTAACTTAGAGCGCTAATCTACTGCATCAAATGGTCACATTGTTTGAGCTGTTCACCGTTTCCAAAACTAAAAACTCAAATTCAGCAAGAACCTAAATTATATATACTTTAAAATAATATATATTTTTTTTTAATTAAAAATGTCAAACATTATTTACCTCCCTCAAGATGTCTTCCATCACAGCAGGGTCATTCAGATCCAGAGAGGAGCTTTTCTTCATGAGCCTCACTCTCACCACTTTCTTTGAGACAGGTGCTGAAAAACAAACAGGCTTCATCAGTTACAGTTTCTAGTTGGATAATGATGATGTTCTTACAAATATGAATTCAAGTAAAACTTTCAGTTTATCCCAGTACTCTGGTTTTAACACCATGCAAAACTAATGACATTCCCATCATCCTTAACTGTTCTTTGTGTTCACATTGAATACAGTGAACATGGTAAACATTATACCAGCTAAACATCAGCATGTTAGCATTGTCATTGTGAGCATGTTCCACTGTATCTGTCAGGTAAAGGAAACTTAAATCTACATTTAAAGACTGACTGAGTCATGACTTACGACTGTAGCAGATAAATGCTCTCCTCCAATTACAAGGCCAGTCCTCCCATTTTCCAGAGCTGCTGAAGTCTGCTGCCACACAAGCCTCCTTCCCTAAGTTGTTATTAGGTTCACCTGTTTCCTCATTCCAGTACCTAAATGAGGAGTTACTTCCATCCGACCACTTCCAGGAGTCTCTGAAAAGGCCGATCCAGACATTCTTTTCTAGGAAGGTACCAGCTCTGTTATCTTCTGGTTTTCCTCCATGTTTCTCACACTGGCCAGGTCTGTGTGGTTTGCTCTGCAGTAGCTCTGAGCTTCAGTCCATGTCATTGTTTTGTTGATGAAGACAAATGTGACATTTGACCCTGAAAACAGATCATAGTGAAGAGCTGAGCAGCAGTAACATAACCATAAGCATTAGTAGTGTGTAGTATAGTGTTAGTGTTTCCATCTGTACTGTCAGCTTGTTGCTCATCTGTAAAGTACTTTGAATTGGACCAACCTAGAAAAAGGTGCTGTACAAATAAAGTCTGATTGATTGATTGAACTGTGAGCCCAAATAAGGAAAACACAGAGACAAAGAGAAGCAGAAAGTGGGAGAGATAAAGAAACTAAACTGCTGTGTTGTATGGTGTAATTTCACCAGTTAAAATCCTCACCTCTGACATCCATGCAGACTGCTGTACGGTAGAAATCACAAGAAACATCGTTCCACTTTCCGTTATAGTACAATTCTCCACAGTTTTCTCTAGCATGTCGATTGTTTGGTTCTCCAGAGTACCAGTTCCTGAACTCAGCCTCCTCCTGTGTGTAGAAACTTCTGTCTGACAGTGACCACCTCCAGCTGTTCACATCGTCGTACAGACCTATCCAGGCTCGCTGGAAAGTTGTTCACAACAATATTTTTACAAAAAAAATGTCATGTTACTGTCACCTGTCAGTTATATAATTGTCAAAGATGCTTTTGAAATGAAAGAGACAAAGGTGAACTCACATAGCTGTATCTCTGGGTAGACCATTTTGCTCAAATCTGCCATGGAGGTCAAGAGGTTCATGTCCTCCATGTTGTCTATAGTGACCAGGTCTGTGTAGTTTTCTCTGCAGTAGCTCTGAGCTTCAGTCATGTTCATTAGTTCATAAACCAAATGGTACTGATGAGCAGGGAGTGATGAGACAGCACACAGCCCTGTAGTGACAGACATGGATATTGATCAGATTTGGCCTAAAAATTCCTTCTATAAAATAGTTTGACTTTGTAAAATGACATTTCAGTGTATTCAGCTGTGTCATTGTTTTGGTGGTTAAAGCTCTTCTAATATGGACGTTATAAACATAAAATAACTTTTCTAATACAAATTAATATATTGTATTACTTTTGTTGTATAACTGAATAATGCCTAAAGTTCTCACAATGGATAGAAACATGAATTAATAATAGAATAATAGAAAATGTGATGAACACTTGCCTGCTGCAGCTGCGATGATCAGAAGAACCTTTTCCATGGTTGTATGTTCCACCTCTGTCTCCTTTACTCTGTGACTGTGGAGCTGTTGAAATCACTTATGTTTAGTTGTACATTGACCCTGCTCCAAACTTTAATCAGCTTCATGCAAAGTGGTTATGTGAACAACTATCTGTCTGTGTGGCTCTTCGCTTTCATACTGACTGATAGGATGGCTAATGAATCCATAATAGCATTCAGAATCCTCCTACTTACATGCATGATCCTTAATGACCCAGTTCCATCGCATCTTGAAGACCTTATAGTACCTTATTACCTCTTTGTTTTCAGAATGCAGGTTTCCTGGTGGTTCCTACAGTCTCCAGGAATAGAATGTGAGGTAAAGTCTTTAGCTATCAGGCTCTCTTTCTGCGGAACTAGTTCCCTTTTTGGGTCTGTGAGGCAGACACCCTCTTTACATATATTGAATTTTCCTCTGTGATGAGGTTTATATCTTGGGTTGGCTCGGGCCTGAACCATCACTCCTTATGCCGTTGTAGGCCTAGTCTACTCTGGGAACTCCCATCATGCCTAATGATAAATCTGTCTGTTGCCTTATAGGCCTGAGTAAGGTTTGCATGCCCCATTCGTTTATGCGTAGATAATTATATGTATTGTGCAAGATATACAATCATTATGACTCGTGGTTATGTAAACACAGACAAGGATACTGGTGATGAAGACACATCAGTGTTACCTGTACATCAGGGTAGGTTTGCACCTACCTTCTTTTAAACTTTTATCTGCTTTGAGATGTTTTTCTATACTTATTGGCTCATACTGTCATTTAAAATCCCTGTATTGTTTCAGGTGTGTCAAGTCAAGACTCAGGAACCATCCAGCAGACTTCATGGTATGCCTTAATGTTTTCTATAAAATGTATTGTTCTTAATTGATATATTCTACTTCATTCAATTATTTCTTCTGTATTAATGCCCCAATAAGCACTTCTGTCCTAATAAGTCACATCTATGACTTATAACACTTACTGCTTCTCATGCTGTTGTTATTTTCAGATATTTCACAGTCAGCAGGTTGCACTCAACCTCATGTAAAGATTTTTCCAAGAACCATCCAAGGTAAGAAGGTCTATTTATCTATTAACCTTTAAACACAGGAGTGTAAGATACTTCAACGTTCGTTATTAGATCTGTGTAGTTGAGACAGAATGGTAGTGCAGTGCAGAAATGTGTGTGTAAGCACTCGTACATCATGCCACCCCTGCATAAATTGGTGCCCGGCCGGTCAAATAAGTCCAGACACACCACTGACCACAACAACATAAAGATAAGAAACTTTGTGATGAATGAGTGTTTTTCATTTTAAAGAATATTTCTGGCTTGTTTCAGCCTGACCTGTTGATACTTTTGGGAACCTCTTCACCATGGTGGTAACTCTCTCGACCTGCTACAGTTTTATTTAAACTTTTTATATGTTTTTTTTTTTTTAACACAAAATGGCATATTCAAAATTATTCATACCCTTTCATTGTGGTCAATCAATGGCAAAGCCTTTATTAGCCATCACAGCAGTTAAACAAGCTTTTTTGTATGTCTCCACACTAAATTTCCTCCATCAATTCTCAATGGTACAACGTCCTGCAAAAAGACGCAGGTCAACTTGCTAATCACCTCACTAGTCACTCACTATATGCGTTTAAAAGGGTATTGAATATAAATGAATACAAGAGAGAAAGATAACTTAAAAATTAAAAAAAAAAAACATTGAATAAAAGAAACTAGAAATGTACATTTTGATTGTTACTGATTAATTAGGATGTAAGTTGGATTTTACCATTCCTATTGGAAGCATGTTAGCACGCAGATATTAACATTTAGCTCAAAGCACTTATCACTTATGCAATCACAATAACAAGACAGATGACAATTATTTGTATAATTCAACATAACAGCAAGATAACAGCATGTGTTTTGACAAAACATTACTATTCTAAAAGATGGAGTAAAAATCTTCCATGGAAAATGCAAATATTAAAGTTCATCTCTTTTTCTTAGTGGTTTTCTTCTCAGTCTCCTTTTCCTTGTGGAAGACCTTTCCATCCGACTGCTTCCTCCAGCTCAGTTTGACGTCTCCGTCCACTCCCTCGTCCTTCAGGTTCTGTTTGAGCTGAGACACAAAAACATTTACTTTGTTGAATATCACACAGAAAATTCTTCACCAAACACTTTTGTTCAGTTACAGTTTAACTATAACTGCCTTGTTGTTGTGTATTTTTCTTTACAAAGCACATTGAAGTTCTCAGTAGTCAGCATGGTCAAAAAGAACCATTACTTTAGACATTTGACATAATAAAGTTAGGAAATATATACTCATAAACTCGAGAGGAAAAGAACAGGAAACAGTTTTGACATTCGTCCTTTTGGGAAAGTTTTCCTGAAATCCCATTAATCCAAGAAGAAGAGACTTCTCGTCACTGAAGCCTTTTCTATTATGGAAGTGAAACATCAGAGAGTCTGTGACTCTATCACAGACTCACAATCATTTTCTCAGACTTCGTTCTTTTTGACAGCTGTAATTCTCAGCTGTTTGACAGATTTTCTCCCTGTTTAATTTCTGCAATAAAGACGTCAGGAGACGATATGAATTTATTTTCAGCTATCATGAATTTATTTTCCTTGTGTCATGACTGTAACCAGACTGAAATTAGTCTAGCAACATATGGTCTAGCAACATATGGTACTCTACATTCAAAAACGGCGTCTGATGTTGTGATAAGTTCCAGTTCTGAAATATAAGACAACCTCCATTTTTCAAACCTAATTTCCAGAAAAGACCTTGGGTCTTGTCAGCTCAACACTATATGTAAAACATAAATGGGGATCAGTGGTAATTGTTAAAATACTAGGTGAACAATGGTGCAAAATGTGTTTAGATAAGTGCTGGAAGAGTCTAACCAAACAGTACAAGTCCAGACCCAGAAGACATGTCAGAGACTCCATTTGCACCTGGCATTAAAATGTGTCTTGTATCTAGATGGGGAATGACAGTTGGAATGCGGAAGACGATAGCATAGTTGGTGATGCATTTACACTTGTGTTCAGTGTGGTCACAGTGCATCCATGACCACCTGCGGAGGTGGTTTGGTCGATCAGATCACAATCTGTCCTCAGTGTGTCTTAGTTGCATTTATACCTGTACTTTTATGTGGTCAAGCATTATGCGATTGCAGCCTGATCACTCAGAATACATTTTAATGTCAGGGGCAAGAGGTTCAGTTCAGTGGTGAGCTGGAGGCCAGTCATACTCATGTTTTCTGTAGCTACACTAAAATAAAGCCTTTCTGTAACAATGTAAGTAGACTGTGGTACATCCAGACCTGACGCCAAACTAGAAAATTAACTGTTTAAATGTAAAATAGCTGGAAAAGAGAATGCACATATACATCTAAGTAACCTAATGACGACTGCGGCATTTGTTTAGCATTGGATATCTACTCATGTTGCTTCTGAAACTGAAAACCCAATAAGAAGCCAAAGTATATACATAAAAAAGATCAACCGTACCTGTTTTAAGATGTCTTCCATCACAGCAGGGTCATTCAGATCCAGAGAGGAGCTTTTCTCCACAAGCCTCACTCTCACCACTTTCTTTGAGACAGATGCTGAGAAAAACAAACAGGCTTCATCAGTTACAGTTTCTAGTTGGATAATAATGACATTCATACAGACATCACAATTTGAAAAAGAGAAAACTGAGTGTTTTATGGTGCAAGAAAACCTGTGCTTAGCTTATCGTAGCATGGACTTCTACTGTTAAGGCCTTTTCACATACAGCATGATGCAAATATAGAACACGAAAATGCGAGATACTTGCCCGCAAATATATAGTAGCTGAAGCTCCACTCCAGCTGGTTGCAGACATATTTTTTAGAATGTTTGTGGGACACTTTGAGGTCCTGTTGGGGATGTGACTGCCGCATTTGTGGGGACAGAAGACCAACTACTACCTTCTGTTGAAAAGATCATTCGTATTCTACATGAAAGTAGATCAAGAAAAATTAATTGACATGCAAATTAATCATGCAAAATGCCCTTAGTGTGAAAAGGCCTTTACCCTGGCATTATTGAGACAGGGTTGGTTAGGAAGGTTCCTAATTTGATAAAATGACCAGGAAGTACACTATATTGCCAAAAGTATTTGCTCATTTGCCTTCACACGCATATGAACTTGAGTGGCATCCCATTCTTAATCCATAGGGTTTGATATGATGTTGGCCCACCCTTTGCAGCTATAACAGCTTCAACTCTTCCGGGAAGGCTTTCCACAAGGTTTAGGAGTGTGTTTATGGGAATATCTGACCATTCTTCCAGAAGCGTATTTGTGAGGTCAGACACTGATGTTGGACGAGAAGGCCTGACTCACAGTCTCCGCACTAATTCATCGCAAAGGTGTTCTCTCAGGTTGAGGTCAAGACTCTGTGCAAGCCAGTCAAGTTCTTCCACACCAAACTCGCTCATCCCTGTCTTTATGGACCTTGCTTTGTGCACAGGTGTGTAGTCATGTTGGAACAGGAAGGGGCCATCCCCAAACTGTTGGGAGCATGAAATTGTCCAAAGTGTCTTGGTATGCTGAAGCATTAAGAGTTCCTTTCACTGGAACTAAGGCACTGACCCAACCCCTGAAAAACACTCCCACACCATAAATCACCCCTCTGCCAAACTTTACACTTGGCACCATGCAGTCAGACAAGTACCGTTCTCCTGGCAACCACCAAACCCAGACTCGTCCATCGGATTGCCAAACAGAGGCGTGATTCATCACTCCAGAGAACCACGTTTCCACTGCTCTAGAGTCCAGTAGCAGCATGCTTTACACCACTGCATCCAAGGCTTTGCATTTCACTGGGTGATGTAAGGTTTGGATGCAGCTGCTTGGCCATGGAAACCCATTCCATGAAGCTCTCTACGCGTGGTTCTTGAGCTAATCTGAAGGCTACATTGATTTTATAAACCTGTGGCCATGGAAGTGATTGGAACACCTGAATTCAGTGATTTGGATGGGTGAGTGAATACTTTTGGCAATATAGTGAGTCTAAGTGGCAGCCATGATAGAACTAAATGCTAAGGAAGCGTGCCTCAGTGCTTCCATTCTTATGGCCTAAACATTTTAAGCGATCTACATCAGTAAATATGTAAACTCTTGTAAGTGCAGTCAGGTTCTCTCAGCACCATAGCTCTTTTCCTAAGTCCTTATAACTTCTACTTCACATCCTCCCTTGACCTAAATAACATTTTCCATTGAGTTCAAGGAAAAGCATTCATGAAAGGACATAGGACTCATGCTGAGTCAAGAAAAGAAAAACATGGAAAATTTGTGTCCATGTACACAGATCATGCATGTTATTTTTCCTTTTGGGCAATTCTGGAGAAATGAAAAAATATCTCAACAGCTATTGGATGGATTGCCATGAAATTTGGCCCAGATGTTGAACGTGCCCAGACAATGAATCCTAATGATTTTGGGGATACTTTGATTTTGGAACTAGCGCCACCAGCAGGTCAAAATTTTCATTCCTTCACAAAAAATGTCAACTTCTACTTGATAAACTGGCAGAAATGTTTTGTAGATAGTCAAAGTTCCCAGACAATGAATCCCAGTTGATGTTCTGAGTGAAATATCAACAACTAGAATAGAATAGAATAGATCTTTATTGTCACTGTTCCAAAACAATAAAACACTATTTAGCAGCTCTTGGAATGACAGTCAAATGAATACAAAATTAGATTAAAATAATGATAATAATTTCAATAACTTTGATGATCCTTTAACTTTTCATCTGGCGCCACCATCAGGTAAAACTTAAGTTTGCAGTCACTGTGAGCATGTTCCACTGTATCTGCAGGTAAAGGAAACCTAAATCTACATTTAAAGGACTGACTGAGTCATGACTTACGACTGTAGCAGATAAATGCTCTCCTCTGACCACAGTGCTGGTCCTCCCATTTTCCAGACTTGTGGAAGTTTGCTGCCACACAGTTCTCTGTGCCCTCATTAGGTTCACCTGTGATCCAGTACCTAAATGAGGAGTTACTTCCATCCGACCACTTCCAGGAGTCTCTGAAAAGGCCGATCCAGATATCTTGTCTTGAAGGTAGCAGCTCCATTATCTTCTGGTTTTCCTCCATGTTTCTCACACTGGCCAGGTCTGTGTGGTTTGCTCTGCAGTAGCTCTGAGCTTCAGTCCATGTCATTGTTTTGCTGATGAAGACAAATGTGACATCTGACCCTGAAAACAGATCATAGTGAAGAGCTGAGCAGCAGTAACATAACCATAAGCATTAGTAGTGTGTAGTATAGTGTTAGTGTTTCCATCTGTACCGTCAGCTTGTTGCTCATCTGTAAAGTACTTTGAATTGGACCAACCTAGAAAAAGGTGCTGTACAAATAAAGTCTGATTGATTGATTGAACTGTGAGCCCAAATAAGGAAAACACAGAGACAAAGAGAAGCAGAAAGTGGGAGAGATAAAGAAACTAAACTGCTGTGTTGTATGGTGTAATTTCACCAGTTAAAATCCTCACCTCTGACATCCATGCAGACTACTGTACTGAGCATATCACAAGGTACGTCATTCCACTTTCCATGATCGTTCATCTGTCCGCAGTGTTCTGTACTTCTGTAATTGTTTGGTTCTCCAGAGTACCAGTTCCTGAACTCAGCCTCCTCCTGTGTGTAGAAACTTCTGTCTGACAGCGACCACCTCCAGCTGTTCACATCGTCGTACAGACCTATCCAGGCTAACTGGAAACAATATTTTTTAACAATTTTTATATAAAATGTGACAAATATTCTAGATTTGAAATATGGAAATATTTTTGCAATATGATTTCTATTTACACTCTTGATGCTGACATCCCACAATTGTATTACAGTGTGCTCATTTTAAACACAGATAGACTCTTGAGTTTCACTGTAGTCATTTAAATACTGGATGAAATGAACATTTAAATATTCAAAACCTTTGTCATGCACTCGCTCCTTCTAATGGATAACATCCTTTCATAAATTGCCTGTAGCTGTCATGTTTACATTTACTGTGCTGTATTTGTATTTTACTTGAGTATTTACATTTTTATTCTATTGTCATGGAGTAGAGGTGGAAATTAAATTAAATTAAATTAAATTAAATTAAATGAAAGAGACAAAGGTGAACTCACATAGCTGTTCTCTGGGTAGATCATTTTGCTTAAATCCACCATGGAGGTCAAGAGGTTCACATCCTCCATGTTGTCTATAGTGGCCAGGTCTGTGTAGTTTTCTCTGCAGTAGCTCTGAGCTTCAGTCATGGTCTTTAGTTCATAAACCAAATGGTACTGATGAGCAGGGAGTGATGAGACAGCACACAGCCCTGTAGTGACAGACATGGATATTGATCAGATTTGGGCTAAAAATTCCTTCTATAAAATAGTTTGACTTTGTAAAATGACATTTCAGTGTATTCAGCTGTGTCATTGTTTTGGTGGTTAAAGCTCTTCTAATATGGACGTCATAAACATAACTTAGTAATGCACATTACCATTTCATATTGTGTTTCACATCATGAAGTTCTCACAACATTGAAGATAGATAGATAGATAGATAGATAGATAGATAGATAGATAGATAGATAGATAGATAGATAGATAGATAACTTTATTCATCCCCGAAGGGAAATTCGGTTGTTACAGCAGTCTGTATGTTAATGCAATATAAATACAACAGTAAAAAAAATAGATTAACAAAGGTATAATATGCCTGATAAATACTTGGCTAGACAGACAGATTAGATTCTCTTCACAAAGAATGCATGATATTAAAACATTAATGACTGATCACAGATAATATAAAAAGACATTTACCTGATACAGCTGTGATGATCAGAAGAACTTTTTCCATTGTTGTATGTTCCACCTTTCTTTCGCTCAGTGACTCTGTGACTGTAGAATTGTTGAACTTACTTATTCATTTATGTAAACTTTAATCCTCATGCAAACTGTTATGGTTTGGTGGTTTCCACACTCTGTTCCCCTTCTTTTCCTTTTAAGCTCCCTCCCTTGTGCATTTGTTTGTCCCTGTTTATTCTCTCTCTCTCTCTCTCTCTGCATTTTTCTTTTGAGATCATATGGAACCAGTGTGCACGGCTCACTAAAATGTGATCTGTTTCCAGATTATAAACGCTGCTTACCTTTGTGTTTGCACCTGGTATTGATCATGAATTTTCCCTATCCTGACTGAGATCAGATGTTTGTGTCTGGATACAGATTGCATTTTAATAGCAGGTGTAAACAGTATCTGATCCTTTGCTACTTTGTTAGAGTATTTTATAACTGCTTTGGTTCAGTTTTCACAATGTGATGTAATGTTCTGTGTGATGTACACATAATAACTCATTTGACCCAGATGTTCTAACTTTTTAAAATCAAGTCGTCATTGTCATGCTGACACAGATAATGAAGTCTTGACTGACTTTACGCTGCAGTCATTTACATACTGGAGGAACACGGAACATGGAACAACAACATTTACATATTCAAAACATGTTTGTCTTGCATACACTCCTACTAATGGAGAACATCCTTTGATAAATCGCCTTGTTTAGAGTTGTAATTCTACCAGTGGTGGAATGTAAGAACATTTACTAAGGTACAGTACAGTTATGAGGTACTGTATTTTACTTGAGTATTTACACTTTTTTAGATATATTTTTTATTTACGCTACAGCTATACTTGATAGTTACTTTGCAGGTTGAGATATTAGAGACATTACAAATTATTAACATTTTTTAAGATTAAACTACCCAACAGTTTATGAAGATCTGGGCTTTTTGATATCTTTAACCTGGGCAGGGCACTGCAGTCAAACACAATCAGCATTTGAATGAAGAAAATGGCTCTGCTTTCCTCTGATTTTTGTGGCCACCAATTAAGTACATGCACAGTCTTACCCAGGTCTCAGGCTCACAGTTCTCAGTCCTGGCTGGCTTGCCAAAATAATGCCGGGTCACAGAACCTTAGGTCTGGGCCAGGAAAAAGCCTGGGACCTGTTCCAACTCTATGTCAAAAACAATCTTCTCTGTTCCTATCAGGGTCAAGATAAGTCCTATAAAAGACCAGTGGAATTGAGCAAAGTCAGTTGCAAAAGAGTTTATTGAGATATCACAAACAGTAATATCAATAAACCCAAGCAGGCCCATTGCATAATTATAATAATAATTCATACAAGTAAATGGTCTTAACATAGGATTCTTCAGTCAGAGTTCTATACAATAAATGATTGCTTTAAAGTCATCATTTTCTCACTAATGTTAGTCACTAAGAAACTTATCATGTTTCAAACTTACCATCAAAGCATTAAAGTATCATAGTATTGATTGGACTGATTCAAGTTCTCACAACAATATCAACTACATACTTAGTTAACATTGTAAGAACTAATTTATCACAAAAGCATTATAGTAACATATTACTGATTAGACTGATAAAATGTTTTGCAATGATATCAAGGCTCAGTCACTACTGCAATGGCCCAGGTTCAAATCTGTCCTGGGCCCTTTCCTGCATGTCACCCTCTCCCCTGTCTTTCTTGTCAGTAGCTGATGCTTCGGTCCAATTGCCCAACACTAGAAGCCAGGTTGATAGTGGTAGTCATGTTAGTCTTTGTGACAGCTACGCCAACAGTAACACCACTTGGAAATGTTGATTAACAAATCAGTTGCCCATTGTTCTGAAAGCAAGTACAGTTACAAACCGCCTGATGATCTGTCACAGTGTTGGTTTTGTCCTGTCAAGTCTGTTAGTGGGTCAGGTCTATCTGATTCAAATTCATTTTCTGTTATGGATCGTGAGTGACACCATAAAAAAAACCTTATTGTGGCACAAAGCTGGAGGTCAATTTCCGCCAAGTTTGACAAAAGCCATAACAATCAAACATGAACTCAACATCCAGGCTCAACAGACATGCTGAGAAAAATAAAACTGGAAAATTTTAAGAAAATGATAGGTCAGAGAGCTATATTATTGATTATTACTGACTTATAACATGGAAATTACATTTTAGCTTTTATATTGTAAGCATGTTAGCATGCTGATGTTAGCATTTAGCTCAAAGCACCGCTCACTTACACAATCACAACATGAAAGATGAAAAATCTCACATTTATAGTCCTAAAAAGGTGACGTCATAATAATAAGATATATTCTAATTATTTATATAACTCACACACATATGATTAAAACAACTGCAAACTTATGTTTTAAGAAAACATTACTATTCTACAGGATTAAGAAAAAGACAATCTTCCATGGAAACTGACAAAATGCAAATATTAAAGCTGATCTCTTCTTTAAGTGATGTTCTTCTTTGTCTCTTTGTGGAAGACGTTTCCATCAAACTGCTTCCTCCAGCTCAGTTTGATGTCTTCATTTGCTCCTTTGTCCTTCAGCTTCTGTTTGAGCTGAGACACAAAAACACTCGTTTGAATATGACTCACACAGAAAATTCTTCATCAAATACTCTTGATCAATCACAGTTTAACTGCCTTATTGTTTGCATGTTTTTTTGCCGCAAGTCTGCTTTCAATAAAGATTGCATATAGATATTTACTTAGCACATTGGCGTTGTTCTTAGTAGTCAGTGTGGTCAAAAAGAGCAACTGCACCAGAAATTTTAGATAATACAATTGAGAAATACACTGGCCAAAAAAAAATCTTGTACTCATGATGGGAGAGTCAGACCACTGCGCAAAGTCTTCTCCAGCACATCCCAAAGATTCTCAATGGTGTTAAGGTCTGGACTCTGGTGGCCAATCTATGTGTGAAAGTGATGTGTCATGCTCCCTGAACCACTCTTTCACAATTTGAGCCCGATGAATCCTGGCATTGTCATCTTGGAATATGCCCGTGCCATCAGGGAAGAAAAAATCCATTGATGGAATAATCTGGTCATTCAGTATATTCAGATAGTCAGCTGACCTCATTCTTTCTGCACATAATGTTGCTGAACCTAGACCTGACCAACCCTGATACCCTGATGTGCCCATCACTCTGAAACAGGGTAAATCTGGACTCATCAGACCACATGACTTTATTCCATTGCTCCAGAGTCCAATCTTTATGCTCCCTAGCAAATTGAAGCCTTTTTTTCTGATTAGCCTCACTGATTAGTGGTTTTCTACACAGCTGTTCAGTCCCAATCCCTTGAGTTCCCTTCGTATTGTGCGTGTGGAAATGCTCTTACACTCACTATTAATCATAGCCCTGAGTTCTGCTGTTGTTTTTCTACAATTTGATTTCACCAAATGTTTAAGTGATCGTTGATCATGAACAATCAGGATTTTTTTCAGACCACATTTCTTCTTCGAAGACGATGGTTCCCCACTATCCTTCCAGTTTTTAATAATGCGTTGGACAGTTCTTGACCCAATTTTAGTAGTTTCTGCAATCTCCTTAGATTTCTCTGCTTTTCTCTGCTTGATGCCAATGATTTGACCCTTCTCAAACAGACTAACATCTTTTCCACGACCACAGGATGTGTCTTTCGACGTGGTTGTTTAAGAAATGAGAAGCTACTCATTGAATCATTTGGGGTTAAATAACTTGTTGCAAGCTGAAAGATAATCGCCCATGCAGTAATTATCCAATAGGAGGCTCTTACCTATTTGCTTAGTTAAATCCAGGTGGCAACTTTTTTTTGGCCAGGCAGTGTATGTACATTTGTCCTTTTCAGAAAGTTTTCCTGAAACTCCATTAATCCAAGAAGAAGAGAGTTCTTAATACTGAAGCCTTTTTTTCTTATGGAAGTGGAACATGAAATACAGTGGCATGTACAAACCACATTGGTGTCATCTTGTCCAGGGCTGCACCCTAAAACTAAACTATTCAATGCATCTGCAGGAAAGTCCCTGATACGACTCAAACACGTTAGTTGATGAGACCTCACAGTTTGTTTTTAGCTGCCACAAAACAAACTGTGATGGAGGTACAGACTTGATGAAAACAGAGGGCAGAGCACATGGAAGAGTAGTAGCATTTCCTAACTGAGCCGTGTGTAAATTGTTGGGGTTTTTTTAATTCAAAGGTCAAACATTATTTACCTCCCTCAAGATGTCTTCCATCACAGCAGGGTCATTCAGATCCAGAGAGGAGCTTTTCTTCATGAGCCTCACTCTCACCACTTTCTTTGAGACAGGTGCTGGAAAACAAACAGGCTTCATCAGTTACACATTTATCTCATTTTGAATGATTAAATAACTTAGCTATTAGTTAAGGTGAGCAGAACTCTAAATGCTGAGGAAAAGTCTTTCAGTGTTTGTTCTCTTCTCTCCTTTAGCATAGTATAAGCTGGACCCCCTTTACAAAAAGAGAGGAGGTACAGTTACTCATGGCAGCAGCATTCGAAGCAACCCACATCTAACATCTGCTGTTGCATAATTATGTAGCCTAATGTAGGTGCAGTCAGATTCTCTCAGCACTGCAGCTGCACTTCACATCTTTTCTTGACATTTTCCATCATAGTTAAATCATTTTTTAGCTATTCATCTGCAGTCCAGTCCTACAACAACACAAACTCGTCATCTGCTATTGATCCTAACTGTATATTAACTTTCCAAACAAGTTTGCAAACATTATCCATAGTGTGGATGTTAAAACTTATTTTACAACCCAGCAGCAGCACTTATGACATTCCCATCATCCTCAGCTTTACTTGTGTTATTGAGTAAATACATGTTAACCGTTAATATGGGGAACGTTATACCAGCTAAACATCAGCATGTTAGCATTGTCACTGTGAGCATGTTCCACTGTATCTGCAGGTAAAGGAAACTTAAATCTATATTTAAAGGCTGACTGAGTCATGACTTACCACTGTAGCAGATAAATGCTGTCCTGTGATCACAGATCACATCCACCCATTTTCCAGAGCTGCTGAAGTCTGCTACCGCACAGTTCTCCTTGGGCCCATTAGGTTCACCTGTGATCCAGTACCTAAATGAGGAGTTACTTCCATCCGACCACTTCCAGGAGTCTCTGAAAAGGCCGATCCAGATATCTTGTCTTGAAGGTAGCAGCTCCATTATCTTCTGGTTTTCCTCCATGTTTCTCACACTGGCCAGGTCTGTGTGGTTTGCTCTGCAGTAGCTCTGAGCTTCAGTCCATGTCATTGTTTTGCTGATGAAGACAAATGTGACATTTGACCCTGAAAACAGATCATAGATCATTATTGTCTTTAATCTGTTTTATATTAGTTTTATTACATTTTATCATTTGTCTTGTGTGTGTTAGTGTTTCCATCTGTACAAAGAGAAGCAGAAAGTGGGAGAGATAAAGAAACTAAACTGCTGTGTTGTAATGTGTAATTTCACCAGTTAAAATCCTCACCTCTGACATCCATGCAGACTGCTGTACTGAGAACATCACAAGATTTATCAGCCCACTGTCCATCTTTAATCAGTGCGCAGTATTGTCTATTGTCTTTATTGTTTGGTTCTCCAGAGGCCCAGTTCCTGAACTCAGCCTCCTCCTGTGTGTAGAAACTTCTGTCTGACAGCGACCACCTCCAGCTGTTCACATCGTCGTACAGACCTATCCAGGCTAACTGGAAACAAAAATGTGATATTAAGTATTTGGCCTCACTCAACTTTAAAAGTTGCTCAAGTCAAAACATTTACAAAATAATTTTGATTTACACCAACAAAACCTGCACTTGAGTAATTTGAGGTGGCAGCAAATCAGCTGATGGCATCAAAAATGACTTTTGTAAACTGAGCTGTTTCTGTCCAGTTTAGCTTTAACAGCTCTGTCAACCAAAAACACCGATAAACATCTGGTTTCCTGAGGCTCCAGGGACGCAAATCTTCCATTTCTCCCAGTCACTGTAACTGTTAAAGCCTTCTTTATTAAAATTCTTCTGATGCAGGGAGTGCTCAGAGGTCAAAGGTCCGAGCAGGAATGATGATGTTGAGTACATATGGATGCCAGCACATTACATTCATACAGGCTGCATTTAGACCTACCAAAGATCCAAACACAATGTGAGCCAGACTAAACTAACACACTAAATGACCACATACTTACTGTTATATCTTCATTTTAACTGAAGAAAGATGCTTTAACCTGCAGGTGTCAGCGTTTCTTCTCATTTCATATTAGGTACTTTACTCAACATTTTACAGTGTAGCTTTTAATTAACAACTCTTTCACATTAATGTGCTCGAGAAATTCTGGGTTGAATTAAGGAGTTGATAACCAGCATCATATGACTGTTGAGCCAGACTGAGGTTGTTAGGTTTTTGTATTACCTCATTTGACATGTTTTCATTTCATATGTGTTGTCAATTTTTTTTTTTTTTTTTTTTTTTGTCATTGTCATGTTTTCATTTTATTTATTGTGTGCTGTGTTATTTTAAACACAGTGAAGTCTGGACTCTGACTTTACTCTGCAGTCATTTACATACTGGATGAAAAGAACATTTCAATATTCCAGTCATTTCACGCACATAGTCCAACTAATGGATAATATCATTTGATGAACTGGTTTGTGTAGCTGTCATGTCTACAATTAATTCTACCAGTAACTAAGCTATAACTAAGAGCATTTACTCAAGTACAGTAGTTATGAGGTACTGTACATTTTATTCTAATGTGTTTAACTACATTTCAGAGAAATATTGTATTTACTCTGCTGTGTTTATCTGACAGCTGTAGTTGATAGTTACTTTGCAGGTTCAGATTTTAGAGACAGTAGAAATTATTAACAAATAAAATATGTTTTTTCAAAAGATTAAATTACCCAACAGTTTCTAAAGTAGTTAAACGTGTCTCCATCTTTACCAGATGATTTAGCTGCTTACATGTCAATGCATCAACAATAATAATCAGATATTTAATAATCTAACACCATTTTGTGTTCAGGGTAGTTTGTCTTCTGATACTGAGTATTTCTACACTGTGGTCTTACTACTCCTCCATTCTACCAATGACATTCTGTTATCCAGTTTAGTAATATGTACACTCATGTCTCACATGTTTTACTTTCTGCTGTTGTCCCACATAAAAACCAACCCAGTGGTTATATTCACTAAGAAAGTGGAACATTTGCACCATATTGTTTATTAGAGCCTGATGACAATGACCTGATACAGTCAGTGTGAGGGACTGAACCTTCAGTCACACTGTGTGAGTTTATAATATTTCCCCCTGAAATAAAGGAGAAAGTAATATAAAATGGAAGTAATCAAATAAAGTACATAATTGTCAAAGATGACTTTGAAATGAAAGACACAAAGGTGAACTCACATAGCTGTATGTTGGGTAGATCATTCTGCTCAAATCCACCATGGAGTTCAAGAGGTTCACGTCCTCCATGTTGTCTATAGTGGCCAGGTCTGTGTATTTTTCTCTGCAGTAGCTCTGAGCTTCAGTCATGGTCTTTAGTTCATAAACCAAATGGTACTGATGAGCAGGGAGTGATGAGACAGCACACAGCCCTGTAGTGACAGACATGGATATTGATCAGATTTGGCCTAAAAATTCCTTCTATAAAATAGTTTGACTTTGTAAAATGACATTTCGGTGTATTCAGCTGTGTCATTGTTTTGCAAATAATCATTTTGTAGTCTTTATTAAAGGAAAAAGTATAACTAAAGTGACTCATGATATTAAAACATGAGAGATTAATAAGTAGTCATAGATAATATATTTTAAAACACTTGCCTGATGCAGTTATGATGAGCAGAAGAACTTTTTCCATCGTTGTATGCTCCACTTCTTCTCCTGTACTGACTGTGCTGCTGTTGAGATCACTTCTTTAGTTGTCCACACTTACATCAGTCTCATGCAAAGTGTGTTATGGTTTGGAAGTTTCCACGCTCCTTCTCCTTTAAAGCTCCCTCGTGTGTGTTCCCGTTCATTTCCTGTATATAGTTGTGTGTGTGTGTGTGTGTGGTTTTCTGTCTTTTTGCTCTAGTCACTTTTTATCATGTATGTTTTTTGCCCTGCTAACTCCTCATATCCTTTGCCTCAGAGCCAGTGCACCTGTAGCTGCCATTGTTTGCCCTGTCCAGCTTTGTCTGTCTTTTTGGATTGCCTCAACCACCACCATCAAGTAAGAAAGAAATACATGTTTTGGTTAGTAAGGACTTGATAACTGAACAACATCTGGAACACCTACAAGTTTTATCATTAGCCCCTTTTACACAGAGACTGCACAGTATTGGCATTAAGAAATCCCTTGAATATGCTGCCTCTGGTTGTTTACTCAGAGCCATATGGAGGCAGCCTAATGCCATCCTGGTGTGTGACTTTGAAACAGCACCTCTGTACATTTTATACAGAACAGTGAGGCAGCATTATGGTTCAATTTTCCTGCCTTAAAAAACCTGTGTAAAATGGGCTACTAACAACTGCATGTTTCTTTCCCTTTGTTCCCTTGATTGTAACATAATGCTCTTACCCTGGATAAAAGTCCTGGTGCCCCTTCCTGCTAAGTCAACATAGGGTCTTCGGTGTGTATCACCATGTAAGGCCTATGAATGCAAATACCACTGACCACTGTAACCACTGTATTTACATACAGACTGACCACTGCTCTTTTCCCCAAGGTTTAACTGTCTCTAAGTGCCTGTTTACTTCCTCAGATCCACGCTGTGTGGCAGTAAGCTCACCGTATTCTTGAATACCAGTAATTAGAACACTAAATTTTGGACTAAGGACTTGAGTGGTTTTCCTCGAGACAAGCAGATCAGCCAGCTCTGCTCGGCCATGCTTAACCTGACCTGACGAGCTGTCAGGTCAAGGATTATCCTTTTTTCAAAAGCAATTTTTTTGTTTTGTTCAAATGTGATGGGGCTTCCTTGCTGACCACAGCCACATAAAGTTGAGTAAAGGAAAGTGATGTAAACAATTAGCTACCACACCCTCTGTTACAGCCTGCCTCAAGGTTGGACAAAGAACAAGCAGACCCCTCAGGATATTTCAGTAACTAATTTTATTTGACGTAAAGTGACAATGAACAACCTTTTTGCTTTATCATTATGAAGTAAATTTGATTGCACAATGTAAAGCCATTAGATACCATCTCAGATTAGACTGGTTCCTTGTAAACCTCAATTTCACAATGCAATTCTATCCACCACCCGGCATGAATGTTTGCCGAAGAATGAAGTCTTAATTTACGGAACAAAGGAAGTGAGATTCTTAGAAAAAAAGTCAGATATCTGAGGTTAGTCACAATCCTGACTGACTTTTCTGTGCACGTTTGCAAATCTGTCTGCATTACTGCTGACACCACAACAATCCACCGAATTCGCGAATGTGTAGTAGCAGTTTATTTGACTTAGTGACAATAGGTAACATTTTGTTTTAACTTATCATTATGAAGTAAATAATAATTGCACAGTAATGCTGATAGAAACGTGACACCATTGAAGTTCATATTGGTTCCCTGTCAACCTCACTTTCGTCATGCAACTACGCAGCGTGAATTTCCCTGAAAAATGAAGGCTTCATTTACAGCAGAAAGGAAGTGAGACTAAAGTCAGAACTGAAAATATTCAAGGGAGGTCAGAATTGTGGTTTTAAAGTCAGAATTTTCAAAAGTTGTGACTTTTCTCTCAGATTGATTTAATACTGTTCTGAATTTAAACTGATCTGAGAGTGAAATCTGAGATTGTGCTTCTGTGTGAATGAATTTCAGGCAGGTTTCATTAATTTAAGGTTATACTACTTATTAAATAAATGATTAAGTAAACTGACCGTTCACACTGAAGTATACTACCAGTATCCCAGAATGCATTTCACACCAGCCGGCCGGCAACAGTGACAAGTGGCTGTGATTTCAGAACAGGCTAAAAACTTGTTTTTCCCAACATGACTGCTTATCTGGCATTTTAGAAAGTTTTTATATTTTTAACGTGAGACTATGACCAAATAAGATTTTTACTTTCCAATCTGTCCAAACTAATCCAACTTTTTCAGAGATTTGGGGCCAACTGGTTTACCTTAGCTCACCAGCTTAGTCCAGGGTCTACGTTTGTAGGCGGTTCCAAACACATCCTTTGATCTCAGAATTCTGACTTTGATGTCAGAACTAAGTGCAATTTAACAAAAGAAGAAACAATCACCCTCGAAATCAAACATCCAGGCTCAACAGACATGTACGTTGCATTTTACCTTTTCCATTGCAAGCATGTTAGCATGTTGATATTAGCATGTAGCTCAAAGCACTGCTCACTTATGCAATCACAACATGAAAGATGATAAATCTTACAGTTTACATTCCTACAAGGGGGATATCGGAAAAATAGGATGTGATAATAATTCAAGATAATCACACAAATCACAGAAAGTTAACAGTAAAATATGTTTTTCAACAAAACATTACTATTCTAAAGATAAAGAAAAAGAAAATCTTTCATGGAAACTGACAGAATTCAAACATTAAAGCTCATCTCTTTTCTTAGTGGTTTTCTTCTCAGTCTCCTTTTCCTTGTGGAAGACCTTTCCATCCGACCTGCTTCCTCCAGCTCAGTTTGACGTCTCCGTCCACTCCCTTGTCCTTCAGCTTCTGTTTGAGCTGAGACACAAAAACATTTACTTTGTTGAATATCACACAGAAAATTCTTCACCAAACACTTTTGTTCAGTTACATGTTACCTAACTGTAACTGCCTGTTGGCGTGTTTTTTGACACAGGTCTGGTTTTAATGATATAGAGGTGTTTGAATGAAGTTGTTCTCAGTAGTCTGTGAAGTCATATACATTTTTGACTGTTCTCTTTTTAATGAAAATTACAAAGGTCATGAAGAACATTTACACAAGCTCTGCATCAAATAGCCACAAATCAATGGCACAGCCTGCCTGACAATGTGAGGGGCTCCATCTCTATTAGCACAAAACCAGTCTAAAGAGTCTGCTATTAGCTTATGGTCTCCATGACTCGCTTTTATGTGACAAGCATACATTTGTAACGTGTGTAGTTTTGTATTGTGTGTTGTATGTTCCTCTTTTTGTATAACTTTGTATGTTGTATCTACTCTGGACTGGACTGATTCTTTGCTCTGACCTGCCAAAGGACTACAGGCACAATTAGCTTTAGCTTGGGGCTATAATTTGGTGCGGTGCATCACATGGTGACATTTAAGTTTGAGCTGTTCACTGTCCCTTTAAGATAATATAAAATAAAGTGTATGTGTATTCATGGTAGCTGGAATTGGCTCCAGCTCCCCCTGTGACTCTGATGGATAAGCGGTTTAGATAATGGATGGATGTACTCATGTTTGTTCCAGAACTGAAAACCCAATAAGAAGCTAAAGTAAATACAATTTTAGAAAATTAAAAAGGTCAAACATTATTTACCTCCCTCAAGATGTCTTCCATCACAGCAGGGTCATTCAGATCCAGAGAGGAGCTTTTCTTCATGAGCCTCACTCTCACCACTTTCTTTGAGACAGGTGCTGAAAAACAAACAGGCTTCATCAGTTAAATCCTTACAAATATCACATTTAGAATAAATGTGATACTTTTTTACATCGGCTCTATATGTGAGTGTCCTATGGCGCAAGAAAACCTTAGCTTAGCTTAGCTTAGCATGGACTTCTACGGTTGCTCTTGCATCATTGAAACCAGGGCTGTAGTCAAACTTTTGTTTTGTTTTGTTTTGTTTTGTTTTGTTTTGTTTTGTTGCGTAGCGTTGCGTTGCGTAGCGTTGCGTAGGGAGGTGCCTAACTTAGTGAAATGACCAGGAAGTATCTAAGTGGCAGCCATGATAAGAGCTGGTCACATTCTGTATATGCTAAGTAAAGGTGCTTCATCATCAACCCATCATCTGCTGCTGAACCCTACTGCGTATTAACTTTCCAAACAAGTTCATGGATATTATCAATAGTATGGATGATGAAACTTATTTTACAACCCAGTCTCACAGCAGTTTGTGAAACAGTCAGGAAAGTTAATGTATTTTTTCATGTATATGGACACAAACTTTCCATCATTTGTCATGACACACAGAATTTTATTGACCCAAAACTTTCCACTGTATCTGCAGGTAAAGGAAACCTAAACCTACATCTAAAGGCTGGCTGAGTCATGACTTACGACTGTAGCAGATAAATCCTGTCCTGTGATCACAGGGCCAGTCCTCCCATTTTCCATGATAGCCGAAGTATGCTGCCACACAGTTCTCCTTGTTCCCATTAGGTTGACCCACATTCCAGTACCTAAATGAGGAGTTACTTCCATCCGACCACTTCCAGGAGTCTCTGAAAAGGCCGATCCAGACATCTTGTCCTGAAGGTAGCAGCTCTGTTACCCTCTGGTTTTCCTCCATGTTTCTCACACTGGCCAGGTCTGTGTGGTTTGCTCTGCAGTAGCTCTGAGCTTCAGTCCATGTCATGAAATTGTTGATGAAGACAAAATGTGACATTTGACCCTGAAAACAGATCATAGTGAAGAGCTGAGCAGCAGTAACATAACCATAAGCATTAGTAGTGTGTAGTATAGTGTTAGTGTTTCCATCTGTACTGTCAGCTTGTTGCTCATCTGTAAAGTACTTTGAATTGGACCAACCTAGAAAAAGGTGCTGTACAAATAAAGTCTGATTGATTGATTGAACTGTGAGCCCAAATAAGGAAAACACAGAGACAAAGAGAAGCAGAAAGTGGGAGAGATAAAGAAACTAAAACTGCTGTGTTGTATGGTGTAATTTCACCAGTTAAAATCCTCACCTCTGACATCCATGCAGACTGCTGTACGGTAGAAATCACAAAAAAACATCATTCCACTGTCCATCATTGGTGATCCATGCACAGTGTTCTCTACTATTTTCATTGTCTGGTTCGTAGTTGTACCAGTTCCTGAACTCAGCCTCCTCCTGTGTGTAGAAACTTCTGGTCTGACAGCGACCACCTCCAGCTGTTCACATCGTCGTACAGACCTATCCAGGCTAACTGGAAACAACACGTTTTCTTTAGTCTCAAATGTGATATAAAGTATTTGACCTCTGTAAAGTTGCTGAAGGCAAAATTTTTCACAAAATCATTTCTGTTTACACTCTTCATGCTGCTCAGTCTCACTCCATTTACACCTGTTATTAAAATGTGATCTGTTTCCAGACAATTAATGATCTGACTTTGCATTTGTATTTACACCTGCTAATAATCTTTCATTGAAATCAGATCTTTGACCTCTGGAACAAAACCTGATCATGAGTAATTTGAGGTGGTGTCTAATCAGCTGATGGCATCAAACTTATCTTTGTAAACTGAGCTGTTTCTGTAGGAACTGTCCAGTTTATCTTAAACAGCTCTGTTGCCTCAAAACACCAATAAACATCTGGTTTCCTGAGGCTCTAGGGACGTGAATCTTTATATTCTACCAGTCACTGTAACTGTTAGAACCTTCTGTCTTTACATTTTCATCAGTTTGAGTGACTTCTGATGAAGGGTGTGCTCAGAGGTCAGAGGTCAGAGCAGGAATAATGATGTTATGTAGGTATGGATTGCATTTACACTGACATAAGATCCTAACACACTGTGAGCCAGGCTTCCTCCAGCAGTGGTCAGACAGATCGGATCCAAACACATTTACAACTCGCATTAACATGTTTTTCCTGATCTGGATAAGGTGTCTGGATACAGATCACATTTTAATCCCAGGTGTAAACAGGGGCTCTGATCCTCCAACACTTCTTTACAGTATCTTATAATTGCTTTGGTTCAGTTTTGGCCTCAAGGTTTCTCTGCTCTGATCAGTTCCTGTGTGATGTACATGTGTTCTCTTTTCTAATTTTTCTTATTTTATTTATTGTATGCTGTCTTACTTTAAACACAGACAGTGAAGTCTAGACTCTGACTTTACACTGCAGCCATTTACATATTGGATGAAATGAACATTTAAATATTCAAAACATTTGTTTTTCATAAAGAACTCAGACATTTGAAATGTGACAAGGAGCCTGAACCAGACTCTGTTTTTCCATAAGAAGTCATAAACCAATAACCATTTTGGAACCACTGGTTTAATCTTAACAACTTTTATAAGCTTATTGTAAGTTTTTAATCTAAAATTTTTAATTTGTGAAGTGACTAGTAACTACATTCGTCAGATAACCCAACCGGTTGAGGCAGATGGCCGCCCACCCTGAGTCCGGTTCTGCTCAAGGTTTCTGCCTCTTAAAAGGAAGTTTTTCCTTACCACATTCGCCGAATACTTTGCTCATGGTGGGATTTGTTGGGTCTCCCTATGTAAATACGTATTTTAAAGAGCATGGTCTAGACCTGCTCTATATGAAAAGTGCCTTGAGATGACTTTGTTGTGATATGGTGCTATATAAATAAAACTGAATTGAATAGATAAATGTTGCTCAGTAAAAAGTACAATTATTTCCCTCTGAAATGTCATGGAGTACAAGTGGAAAGTAGGCAGAAAGTTGTCAAAGATGACTTTGATATGAAAGAGACAAAGGTGAACTCACATAGCTGAATGTTGGTAGACCATTCTGTTAAATCCACCATGGAGTTCAAGAGGTTCACGTCCTCCATGTTGTCTATAGTGGCCAGGTCTGTGTAGTTTTCTCTGCAGTAGCTCTGAGCTTCAGTCATGTTCATTTGTTCATAAACAAAATGGTACTGATGAGCAGGGAGTGATGAGACAGCACACAGCCCTGTAGTGACAGACATGGATATGATCAGATTTGGGCTAAAAAATTCCTTCTATAAAATAGTTTTGACTTTGTAAAATGACATTTCAGTGTATTCAGCTGTGTCATTGTTTTGGGTGGTTAAAGCTCTTCTAATATGGACGTCATGCTTTATTTGTATAAATAAAACAATAATGTTTAGTTCTCAAAATGTGAGAAACATGAGAAATTAATAATTCTAAAAAAAAAAAAAACCCCATAAAAAATAACACTTGCCTGCCTGCAGCTGTGATGATCAGAAAGAACCTTTTCCATCGTTGTTCCACCTCTGTCTCCTTTACTCTGTGACTGTGGAGGCTGTTGAATTCACTTTTTAAGTTATCTTCACTTTCATCAGCTTTCATGCAAAGTGTTCTATAAAAACAGTTATTTGCCTGTCTCTTTAGTTTCATACTGACTGATCTGTATGACTGATACTGTAGTGAATAAGCTGTCAGTGTTAACCTACTTTTAAAAAAACATGATATTGTACACACACATACTATTAGTAGGACGCTGGCCACTGGATGATGACACCCAGTCCCCCAATCTGAACTGTCCCCAGACCCACCGTGAGGAGCTAATTCTTTGTGGGGCCTCTTCTATACTTTAACTGTTTTCTTTCCTCCCCATATTTCAAACATATTGCAAAGGTTCAAAGGGGATTTGTGGATTATGTTGACCAGTCATTTCTTCCCCTTCACCAGTCAGCACACAACCTCAATCTATGGTGGACCTGCAGGAGTTCAACTGCAGTGTACAAGAGAACATTTCAAATATCCACATCCTCTTCCCATCCAGAATGAATATATTCTTGATATCTGCAATGTAATTCTTACTAGCACAAACTTCCATTCCAGATATCAGCAATCCAGTTGTGACTAGTTTCACTCCACCCCTCCCTCACTCAAGAGCAAGACCCCTAGATCCTTAAACTCTTTCACTTGGGGCAGAAACTCTCCCCTCACCTGGAGGGAACAATCCACCATTTTCAGGCTGAGAACCATGGCCTCAGACTTGAAGATGCCGACCCTCATCCTGACTGCTTCACACTTGGCTGCAAACCAGTCCAATGTGTGCTGAAGATCATGGTCTGATGAAGCCAACAGAACCACATCATCTGCAAAGACGCAGAGATGCGAGTCTAAGGTCCTCAAACCTTAAACTCTCCTCATCTTGATTGAGATCCTGTCCATGAATATAACAAACAAAATTGTCCAACACCCACTGAAAACGTGTGAACTGGTCTGACTCGCATCAGCGGCCCTGGTACCCCATACTCCCGCAGTACACCCCACCTGGGGGATACGTTCATAACCCTTCTTCAGGTCCACAAAGCACATGTAGACCAGTTTCCCATCTTTTTTGGTACCAACTGGCAACATATGTTGCATACTGCCTTAATCTGGTCTTCGGACTACTCCCATATAATTGATGTGGTGTGACATTCTTGTAAGCAATTTCCTGTTTGGAGGATAAAGTGAGTTCATCACTCTCACTTTTGTGCCTCTCACCAGATCTACTCATGTTTCTTACTTGTCCATAATTTTCTGTATCACTGGTAAGTCCAACAATTCTTTGGGACAGGAAATGGGTATCTGTACTATACTTTGACAAGCAAGCCAAAAACTGCTGGTTGTGATAACTCTGGTATTTTTGAATGTTTATTTTCCCATGTTTTTGGTCGCAGATGATTGGTTGGAACAAAAATCATTGGAATCGATGCAGTACTGATCAAGTACAGTAAACAGCTGCTGCAATGTAATCCAATGGGCAATTGTCCATGTCCATGTACATCCACCAGAGTGCTTGATTTTACTACTGACAGGCTCAGATTGTTATTATAAGTGTCTGACAACATTATGAATAGGATTCCTACAGAGATAGGGTTTTCTGTGTTTCTGCAGATGAAGACTCCTCCAGACAGGAGTCAGTGACCTTTACAAATTTGCTGAACATTACAAAATTTTAATGTGAAATAAATAAATAATGCTCTCAAACTAAAAGACTGAGAGAACTCCATAATAACTAGCATAACAAACTCAACACAAGCCAATCAGTCAACTCTGCCATTCTTGCACTGAACAGGTTGTTAGGTCAAGATTATTCTATTTCCTTACCAATTTTCTTGTTCTTTGTTTGTTCGGTGATGGGGGGTCTTTCCTGACCACAGTCACATAAAGTCAAGAAACTCTGATGGATTCTTATATTCCCTTTAAGGTGATGTGTACATTTAGCTACTATACCTACTGGTACAAACTGTCTCAAATTGGACAAAAAGCATGGAGACCCCTCAGTATATTGTACAGAGTAGTTTATTTGACTTACAGTTACAATAGGTAACATTTTTTTTAACTTATCATCATGAAAAATAATGATTGTACAATCTGAGATTGTGCTTCTGTGTGAATGAATTTCAGGCAGGTTTCATTAATTTAAGGTTATACTACTTATTAAATAAATGATTAAGTAAACTGACCGTTCACACTGAAGTATACTACCAGTATCCCAGAATGCATTTCACACCAGCCAGCGGCAACAGTGACAAGTGGCTGTGTGATTTCAGAACAGGCTAAAAACTTGTTTTTCCCAACATGACTGCTTATCTGGCATTTTAGAAAGTTTTTATATTTTTAACGTGAGACTATGACCAAATAAGATTTTTACTTTCCAATCTGCCCAATCTGATCCAACTTTTTCAGAGATTTGGGGCCAACTGGTTTACCTTAGCTCACCAGCTTAGTCCAGGGTCTACGTTTGTAGGCGGTTCCAAACACATCCTTTGATCTCAGAATTCTGACTTTGATGTCAGAACTAAGTGCAATTTAACAAAAGAAGAAACAATCACCCTCGAAATCAACATCCAGACTCAACAGACATGTACGTTGCATTTTACCTTTTCCATTGCAAGCATGTTAGCATGTTGATATTAGCATGTAGCTCAAAGCACTGCTCACTTATGCAATCACAACATGAAAGATGATAAATCTTACAGTTTACATTCCTACAAGGGGGATATCGGAAAAATAGGATGTGATAATAATTCAAGATAATCACACAAATCACAGAAAGTTAACAGTAAAATATGTTTTTCAACAAAACATTACTATTCTAAAGATAAAGAAAAAGAAAATCTTTCATGGAAACTGACAGAATTCAAACATTAAAGCTCATCTCTTTTCTTAGTGGTTTTCTTCTCAGTCTCCTTTTCCTTGTGGAAGACCTTTCCATCCGACTGCTTCCTCCAGCTCAGTTTGACGTCTCCGTCCACTCCCTTGTCCTTCAGCCCTTCTGTTTGAGCTGAGACACAAAAACATTTACTTTGTTGAATATCACACAGAAATTCTTCACCAAACACTTTTGTTCAGTTACATGTTACCTAACTGTAACTGCCTGTTGGCGTGTTTTTTGACACAGGTCTGGTTTTAATGATATAGAGGCGTTTGAATGAAGTTGTTCTCAGTAGTCTGTGAAGTCATATACATTTTTGACTGTTCTCTTTTAATGAAAATTACAAAGGTCATGAAGAACATTTACACAAGCTCTGCATCAAATAGCCACAAATCAATGGCACAGCCTGCCTGACAATGTGAGGGGCTTCCATCTCTATTAGCACAAAACCAGTCTAAAGAGTCTGCTATTAGCTTATGGTCTCCATGACTCGCTTTATGTGACAAGCATACATTTGTAACGTGTGTAGTTGAAAGCCCAATAAGAAGCTAAAGTAAATACAATTTTAGAAAATTAAAAATGTCAAACATTATTTACCTCCCTCAAGATGTCTTCCATCACAGCAGGGTCATTCAGATCCAGAGAGGAGCTTTTCTTCATGAGCCTCACTCTCACCACTTTCTTTGAGACAGGTGCTGAAAAACAAACAGGCTTCATCAGTTAAATCCTTACAAATATCACATTTAGAATAAATGTGATACTTTTTTACATCGGCTCTATATGTGAGTGTCCTATGGCGCAAGAAAACCTTAGCTTAGCTTAGCTTAGCATGGACTTCTACGGTTGCTCTTGCATCATTGAAACCAGGGCTGTAGTCAAACTTTTGTTTTGTTTTGTTTTGTTTTGTTTTTTTGTTTTGTTTTGTTTTGCGTAGCGTTGCGTTGCGTAGCGTTGCGTAGGGAGGTGCCTAACTTAGTGAAATGACCAGGAAGTATCTAAGTGGCAGCCATGATAAGAGCTGGTCACATTCTGTATATGCTAAGTAAAGGTGCTTCATCATCAACCCATCATCTGCTGCTGAACCCTACTGCGTATTAACTTTCCAAACAAGTTCATGGATATTATCAATAGTATGGATGATGAAACTTATTTTACAACCCAGTCTCACAGCAGTTTGTGAAACAGTCAGGAAAGTTAATGTATTTTTTCATGTATATGGACACAAACTTTCCATCATTTGTCATGACACACAGAATTTTATTGACCCAAAACTTTCCACTGTATCTGCAGGTAAAGGAAACCTAAACCTACATCTAAAGGCTGGCTGAGTCATGACTTACGACTGTAGCAGATAAATCCTGTCCTGTGATCACAGGGCCAGTCCTCCCATTTTCCATGATAGCCGAAGTATGCTGCCACACAGTTCTCCTTGTTCCCATTAGGTTCAACCTCATTCCAGTACCTAAATGAGGAGTTACTTCCATCCGACCACTTCCAGGAGTCTCTGAAAAGGCCGATCCAGACATCTTGTCCTGAAGGTAGCAGCTCTGTTACCTTCTGGTTTTCCTCCATGTTTCTCACACTGGCCAGGTCTGTGTGGTTTGCTCTGCAGTAGCTCTGAGCTTCAGTCCATGTCATTGTTTTGTTGATGAAGACAAATGTGACATTTGACCCTGAAAACAGATCATAGTGTAAGAGCTGAGCAGCAGTAACATAACCATAAGCATTAGTAGTGTGTAGTATAGTGTTAGTGTTTCCATCTGGACTGTCAGCTTGTTGCTCATCTGTAAAGTACTTTGAATTGGACCAACCTAGAAAAAGGTGCTGTACAAATAAAGTCTGATTGATTGATTGAACTGTGAGCCCAAATAAGGAAAACACAGAGACAAAGAGAAGCAGAAAGTGGGAGAGATAAAGAAACTAAACTGCTGTGTTGTATGGTGTAATTTCACCAGTTAAAATCCTCACCTCTGACATCCATGCAGACTGCTGTACGGTAGAAATCACAAAAAACATCATTCCACTGTCCATCATTGGTGATCCATGCACAGTGTTCTCTACTATTTTCATTGTCTGGTTCATAGTTGTACCAGTTCCTGAACTCAGCCTCCTCCTGTGTGTAGAAACTTCTGTCTGACAGCGACCACCTCCAGCTGTTCACATCGTCGTACAGACCTATCCAGGCTAACTGGAAACAACACGTTTTCTTTAGTCTCAAATGTGATATAAAGTATTTGACCTCTGTAAAGTTGCTGAAGGCAAAATTTTTCACAAAATCATTTCTGTTTACACTCTTCATGCTGCTCAGTCTCACTCCATTTACACCTGTTATTAAAATGTGATCTGTTTCCAGACAATTAATGATCTGACTTTGCATTTGTATTTACACCTGGTAATAATCTTTCATTGAAATCAGATCTTTGACCTCTGGAACAAAACCTGATCATGAGTAATTTGAGGTGGTGTCTAATCAGCTGATGGCATCAAACTTATCTTTGTAAACTGAGCTGTTTCTGTAGGAACTGTCCAGTTTATCTTAAACAGCTCTGTTGCCTCAAAACACCAATAAACATCTGGTTTCCTGAGGCTTTAGGGACGTGAATCTTTATATTCTACCAGTCACTGTAACTGTTAGAACCTTCTGTCTTTACATTTTCATCAGTTTGAGTGACTTCTGATGAAGGGTGTGCTCAGAGGTCAGAGGTCAGAGCAGGAATAATGATGTTATGTAGGTATGGATTGCATTTACACTGACATAAGATCCTAACACACTGTGAGCCAGACTTCCTCCAGCAGTGGTCAGACAGATCGGATCCAACACATTTACAACTCGCATTAACATGTTTTTCCTGATCTGGATAAGGTGTCTGGATACAGATCACATTTTAATCCCAGGTGTAAACAGGGGCTCTGATCCTCCAACACTTCTTTACAGTATCTTATAATTGCTTTGGTTCAGTTTTGGCCTCAAGGTTTCTCTGCTCTGATCAGTTCCTGTGTGATGTACATGTGTTCTCTTTTCTAATTTTTCTTATTTTATTTATTGTATGCTGTCTTACTTTAAACACAGACAGTGAAGTCTAGACTCTGACTTTACACTGCAGCCATTTACATATTGGATGAAATGAACATTTAAATATTCAAAACATTTGTTTTTCATAAAGAACTCAGACATTTGAAATGTGACAAGGAGCCTGAACCAGACTCTGTTTTTCCATAAGAAGTCATAAACCAATAACCATTTGGAACCACTGGTTTAATCTTAACAACTTTTATAAGCTTATTGTAAGTTTTTAATCTAAAATTTTTAATTTGTGAAGTGACTAGTAACTACATTCGTCAGATAACCCAACCGGTTGAGGCAGATGGCCGCCCACCCTGAGTCCGGTTCTGCTCAAGGTTTCTGCCTCTTAAAAGGAAGTTTTTCCTTACCACATTCGCAGAATACTTGCTCATGGTGGGATTTGTTGGGTCTCCCTATGTAAATACGTATTTTAAAGAGCATGGTCTAGACCTGCTCTATATGAAAAGTGCCTTGAGATGACTTTTGTTGTGATATGGTGCTATATAAATAAAACTGAATTGAATAGATAAATGTTGCTCAGTAAAAAGTACAATATTTCCCTCTGAAATGTCATGGAGTACAAGTGGAAAGTAGCAGAAAGTTGTCAAAGATGACTTTGATATGAAAGAGACAAAGGTGAACTCACATAGCTGAATGTTGGGTAGATCATTCTGTTTAAATCCACCATGGAGTTCAAGAGGTTCACGTCCTCCATGTTGTCTATAGTGGCCAGGTCTGTGTAGTTTTCTCTGCAGTAGCTCTGAGCTTCAGTCATGTTCATTTGTTCATAAACAAAATGGTACTGATGAGCAGGGAGTGATGAGACAGCACACAGCCCTGTAGTGACAGACATGGATATTGATCAGATTTGGGCTAAAAATTCCTTCTATAAAATAGTTTGACTTTGTAAAATGACATTTCAGTGTATTCAGCTGTGTCATTGTTTTGGTGGTTAAAGCTCTTCTAATATGGACGTCATGCTTTATTTGTATAAATAAAACAATAATGTTTAGTTCTCAAAATGTTGAGAAACATGAGAAATTAATAATTCTAAAATAAAAAAAAACCATAAAAAATAACACTTGCCTGCTGCAGCTGTGATGATCAGAAGAACCTTTTCCATGGTTGTTCCACCTCTGTCTCCTTTACTCTGTGACTGTGGAGCTGTTGAATTCACTTTTTAAGTTATCTTCACTTTCATCAGCTTCATGCAAAGTGTTCTATAAAAACAGTTATTTGCCTGTCTCTTTAGTTTCATACTGACTGATCTGTATGACTGATACTGTAGTGAATAAGCTGTCAGTGTTAACCTACTTTAAAAAAACATGATATTGTACACACACATACTATTAGTAGGACGCTGGCCACTGGATGATGACACCCAGTCCCCCAGTCTGAACTGTCCCCAGACCCACCGTGAGGGAGCTAATTCTTTGTGGGGCCTCTTCTATACTTTAACTGTTTTCTTTCCTCCCCATATTTCAAACATATTGCAAAGGTTCAAAGGGGATTTGTGGATTATGTTGACCAGTCATTTCTTCCCCTTCACCAGTCAGCACACAACCTCAATCTATGGTGGACCTGCAGGAGTTCAACTGCAGTGTACAAGAGAACATTTCAAATATCCACATCCTCTTCCCATCCAGAATGAATATATTCTTGATATCTGCAATGTAATTCTTACTAGCACAAACTTCCATTCCAGATATCAGCAATCCAGTTGTGACTAGTTTCACTCCACCCTCCCCTCACTCAAGAGCAAGACCCCTAGATCCTTAAACTCTTTCACTTGGGGCAGAAACTCTCCCCTCACCTGGAGGGAACAATCCACCATTTTCAGGCTGAGAACCATGGCCTCAGACTTGAAGATGCCGACCCTCATCCTGACTGCTTCACACTTGGCTGCAAACCAGTCCAATGTGTGCTGAAGATCATGGTCTGATGAAGCCAACAGAACCACATCATCTGCAAAGACGCAGAGATGCGAGTCTAAGGTCCTCAAACCTTAAACTCTCCTCATCTTGATTGAGATCCTGTCCATGAATATAACAAACAAAATTGTCCAACACCCACTGAAAACGTGTGAACTGGACTGACTCGCATCAGCGGCCCTGGTACCCCATACTCCCGCAGTACACCCCACCTGGGGGATACGTTCATAACCCTTCTTCAGGTCCACAAAGCACATGTAGACCAGTTTCCCATCTTTTTTGGTACCAACTGGCAACATAATGTGCTAACTGTCTTAATCTGGGCATCGTCGCTTTTAAAGTAACCAAATCACATAATTGATATGGTGTGACCTTTCTTGTCAGCAATTCTGAATTCCTGTTTGGAGGATAAAGTGAGTTCATCACTCTCACTTTTGTGCCTCTCACCAGATCTACTCATGTTTCTTACTTGTCCATAATTTTCTGTATCACTGGTAAGTCCAACAATTCTTTGGGACAGGAAATGGGTATCTGTACTATACTTTGACAAGCAAGCCAAAAACTGCTGGTTGTGATAACTCTGGTATTTTTGAATGTTTATTTTCCCATGTTTTTGGTCGCAGATGATTGGTTGGAACAAAAATCATTGGAATCGATGCAGTACTGATCAAGTACAGTAAACAGCTGCTGCAATGTAATCCAATGGGCAATTGTCCATGTCCATGTACATCCACCAGAGTGCTTGATTTTACTACTGACAGGCTCAGATTGTTATTATAAGTGTCTGACAACATTATGAATAGGATTCCTACAGAGATAGGGTTTTCTGTGTTTCTGCAGATGAAGACTCCTCCAGACAGGAGTCAGTTGACCTTTACAAATTTGCTGAACATTACAAAATTTTAATGTGAAATAAATAAATAATGCTCTCAAACTAAAAGACTGAGAGAACTCCATAATAACTAGCATAACAAACTCAACACAAGCCAATCAGTCAACTCTGCCATTCTTGCACTGAACAGGTTGTTAGGTCAAGATTTATTCTATTTCCTTACCAATTTTCTTGTTCTTGTTTTGTTCGGTGATGGGGGGTCTTTCCTGACCACAGTCACATAAAGTCAAGAAACTCTGATGGATTCTTATTATTCCCTTTAAGGTGATGTGTACATTTAGCTACTATACCTACTGGTACAAACTGTCTCAAAGTTGGACAAAAAGCATGGAGACCCCTCAGTATATTGTACAGAGTAGTTTATTTGACTTACAGTTACAATAGGTAACATTTTGTTTTAACTTATCATCATGAAGAAAATAATGATTGTACAATCTGAGATTGTGCTTCTGTGTGAATGAATTTCAGGCAGGTTTCATTAATTTAAGGTTATACTACTTATTAAATAAATGATTAAGTAAACTGACCGTTCACACTGAAGTATACTACCAGTATCCCAGAATGCATTTCACACCAGCCGGCGGCAACAGTGACAAGTGGCTGTGATTTCAGAACAGGCTAAAAACTTGTTTTTCCCAACATGACTGCTTATCTGGCATTTTAGAAAGTTTTTATATTTTTAACGTGAGACTATGACCAAATAAGATTTTTACTTTCCAATCTGTCCAATCTGATCCAACTTTTTCAGAGATTTGGGGCCAACTGGTTTACCTTAGCTCACCAGCTTAGTCCAGGGTCTACGTTTGTAGGCGGTTCCAAACACATCCTTTGATCTCAGAATTCTGACTTTGATGTCAGAACTAAGTGCAATTTAACAAAAGAAGAAACAATCACCCTCGAAATCAACATCCAGGCTCAACAGACATGTACGTTGCATTTTACCTTTTCCATTGCAAGCATGTTAGCATGTTGATATTAGCATGTAGCTCAAAGCACTGCTCACTTATGCAATCACAACATGAAAGATGATAAATCTTACAGTTTACATTCCTACAAGGGGGATATCGGAAAAATAGGATGTGATAATAATTCAAGATAATCACACAAATCACAGAAAGTTAACAGTAAAATATGTTTTTCAACAAAACATTACTATTCTAAAGATAAAGAAAAAGAAAATCTTTCATGGAAACTGACAGAATTCAAACATTAAAGCTCATCTCTTTTCTTAGTGGTTTTCTTCTCAGTCTCCTTTTCCTTGTGGAAGACCTTTCCATCCGACTGCTTCCTCCAGCTCAGTTTGACGTCTCCGTCCACTCCCTTGTCCTTCAGCTTCTGTTTGAGCTGAGACACAAAAACATTTACTTTGTTGAATATCACACAGAAAATTCTTCACCAAACACTTTTGTTCAGTTACATGTTACCTAACTGTAACTGCCTGTTGGCGTGTTTTTTGACACAGGTCTGGTTTTAATGATATAGAGGCGTTTGAATGAAGTTGTTCTCAGTAGTCTGTGAAGTCATATACATTTTTGACTGTTCTCTTTTTAATGAAAATTACAAAGGTCATGAAGAACATTTACACAAGCTCTGCATCAAATAGCCACAAATCAATGGCACAGCCTGCCTGACAATGTGAGGGGCTCCATCTCTATTAGCACTTCAGTCAATCATACATTTGCGATGTGCTGTTGTATATATATTTGTATTGTGTGTCTTCTGTGTTCTTTCTGTATAACTTTGTATGTTATTGTATCATTTCTTTGCTCTGAGACTGCCACAGGACTAGAGGTCGATTATTGTTTACCTCCCTCAAGATGTCTTCCATCACAGCAGGGTCATTCAGATCCAGAGAGGAGCTTTTCTTCATGAGCCTCACTCTCACCACTTTCTTTGAGACAGGTGCTGAAAAACAAACAGGCTTCATCAGTTACAGTTTCTAGTTGGATAATAATGACATTCTTACAGATATTACATCATAAATAATCAATGGAAACCTAAATCTACATTTAAAGACTGACTGAGTCATGACTTACGACTGTAGCAGATAAATGCTCTCCTCTGACCACAGTGCTGGTCCTCCCATTTTCCAGAGTTGTTGAAGTTTGCTGCCACACAGTTCTCTGTGCCCCCATTAGGTTCACCTGTGATCCAGTACCTAAATGAGGAGTTACTTCCATCTGACCACTTCCAGGAGTCTCTGAAAAGGCCGATCCACACTTCTGGTGTTGAAGATATCACCTGTGTTACCCTCTGGTTTTCCACCGTGTTTCTCACACTGGCCAGGTCTGTGTGGTTTGCTCTGCAGTAGCTCTGAGCTTCAGTCCATGTCATTGTTTTGTTGATGAAGACAAATGTGACATTTGACCCTGAAAACAGATCATAGTGAAGAGCTGAGCAGCAGTAACATAACCATAAGCATTAGTAGTGTGTAGTATAGTGTTAGTGTTTCCATCTGTACTGTCAGCTTGTTGCTCATCTGTAAAGTACTTTGAATTGGACCAACCTAGAAAAAGGTGCTGTACAAATAAAGTCTGATTGATTGATTGAACTGTGAGCCCAAATAAGGAAAACACAGAGACAAAGAGAAGCAGAAAGTGGGAGAGATAAAGAAACTAAACTGCTGTGTTGTATGGTGTAATTTCACCAGTTAAAATCCTCACCTCTGACATCCATGCAGACTGCTGTACTGAGAACATCACAAGGTACATCACTCCACTGTCCAGTATAGGTGATCTGTGCACAGTTTTCTCTACTATTGTCATTGCTTGGTTCCCAATAGTACCAGTTCCTGAACTCAGCCTCCTCCTGTGTGTAGAAACTTCTGTCTGACAGCGACCACCTCCAGCTGTTCACATCGTCGTACAGACCTATCCAGGCTAACTGGAAACAATATTTTTTCTTGAGTTGCAAATGTAACAAAGTGTTTGACTTCTGTAAAGTTGCTCAGGGTAAAATTTTTACGAAACAATTTCTATTTTCAATTCTCATTATCCTCTTTTGAGAGATCAGACCAGGCTTCCTCCAGCAGTGGTCAGACAGATCTGATCCAAACACATTTACAACTCGCATTAACATGTTTTTCCTGATCTGGATAAGGTGTCTGGATACAGATCACATTTTAATCCCAGGTGTAAACAGGGGCTCTGATCCTCCAACACTTCTTTACAGTATCTTATAATTGCTTTGGTTCAGTTTTGGCCTCAAGGTTTCTCTGCTCTGATCAGTTCCTGTGTGATGTACATGTGTTCTCTTTTCTAATTTTTCTTATTTTATTTATTGTATGCTGTCTTACTTTAAACACAGACAGTGAAGTCTAGACTCTGACTTTACACTGCAGCCATTTACATATTGCATACTACTATGCAATGATGTTCATTTCATGAAGAGCTCAGACATTTGAAATGTGACAAGGAGCTTAACAAGACTTTATAAGCTTATTGTAGGTTTTTAATCTAAAATTTTAATTTGAGACTAGTAACTACCTCTGTCAGATAAATGTTGCTCAGTAAAAAGTACAATATTTCCCTCTGAAATGTCATGGAGTAGAAGTGGAAAGTAGCAGAAAACGGAACAAATCAAATTATCTACACATACCTCAGAATGTTACTGTCACCTGTCAGTTACATAATTTTCAAAGATGGTTTTGAAATGAAAGAGACAAAGGTGAACTCACATAGCTGTATGTTGGGTAGATCATTCTGTTTAAATCCACCATGGAGGTCAAGAGGTTCACGTCCTCCATGTTGTCTATAGTGGCCAGGTCTGTGTAGTTTTCTCTGCAGTAGCTCTGAGCTTCAGTCATGTTCATTTGTTCATAAACAAAATGGTACTGATGAGCAGGGAGTGATGAGACAGCACACAGCCCTGTAGTGACAGACATGGATATTGATCAGATTTGGGATAAAAATTCCTCCTATACAATAGTTTGACTTTGTAAAATGACATTTCAGTGTATTCAGCTGTGTCATTGTTTTGGTGGTTAAAGCTCTTCTAATATGGACGTCATAAACATAAAATAACTTCGTAATGCAAATTATTATTTTGTATTGTGTTAGATTTTACATTAATTCAAATAAAACCTTTGTATAAGCAATAACGTTTAATGTTCTCAAAATGTTGATAAACATGGGATTAATAATTCTAAAAAACATTTAAAGAAAACACTTGCCTGCTGCAGCTGTGATGATCAGAAGAACCTTTTCCATGGTTGTTCCACCTCTGTCTCCTTTACTCTGTGACTGTGGAGCTGTTGAATTCACTTTTTAAGTTATCTTCACTTTCATCAGCTTCATGCAAAGTATTTCATGGAAACAGTTAGTTGCCTGACTAGGCGTTAAAATGTCACACTGAGTGATTTATTACGATGACTGATACTATAGTGAACAGGCTGTCAGGTCATGCGTTATCCTATTTTTAAAGACATTTTGAAATCTATCTATCCACTGCTTGGTAAGGCGAATATCTAATCAGCCAATCACATGGCAGCAACTCAGCGCATTTAGGTATGAAGACATGGTCAAGACGACCTGCTGAAGTTCAAACCGAGCATCAGAATGAAGAAGAAAGGTGATTTACATGATTTTGAATGTGGCATGGTTATTGGTCTGATTATTTCAGAAGCTGCTGATCTACTGGGATTTTCCCACACAACCATCTCTAGAGTTCACAGAGAAAGGTCCAAAAAAGAGAAGATATCCAATGAGCAGCAGCTCTCTGGGTGAAAATACCTTGTTGATGCCAGAGGTCAGTCAACAGTTACTCAAATAACCACTAATAACCAAAGTCTGCAGAAGAGCATCTCTGAACGTACAACATGTTGAACCTCGGAGCAGATGGACTACAGCAGCAGAAGACCACACCTGCCAGCTCAGAACAGGGCTCACCAAATTGGATGATAGAAGATTGGAAAACGTCACCTGGTCTGGTGAGTCTTGATTTGTACTGTAACATTCGGATGGTAGGGTCATAATTTGACATAAACATGAAAACATGGATCCATCCTGCCTTGTATCGACGGTTCGGCTGCTGCTGCTGCTGCTGCTGGTTGTGTAATGGCGTGGGGGATATTTTCTTGGCACACTTTGTCACAAAGCTCAAATCACCTCAGTCTGGTTTCTTGAACATGACAGTGAGTTTGTATTCAACTGGCCTTCACAGTCACCAGATCTCAATCCAATAGAGCACCTTTGGGATGTGGGGGAGCGGGAGATTCACGTCATGGATGTGCAACAACTATTAGTGCTATGATGTCAATATAAGCCAAAATCTCTGAGGAATGTTTCCAGCAGCTTGTTGAATCTATGCCACAAAGAGCAGTCATCTCTTTCCCTTCCCTGGTAATTATACCCCCCAACCTACAGTGGAGCTGCTTACATTTCAGTAAAGACTGGAATAATGGGGATGTTCAAACAGTTTTGATGGATAGTGTAAAAGAAAACACCGTATAATCCATGTTTTAGAAAAATCTGTGGAAAACATCATTGGGACTAATCAACACAAAACAGCTGTACGTCAGTATCCGCGCATGCGCTCTACGGCCAGTACACTATGAAGAGTGCAGTGTACATGTATCGCCAGAGGTAAACAAGCTTTTATGTTGTTTTTTTTACACGTTTAACGCTCATAATTACATTTGAACAGCGGAGACAGTTTTATAAACGTTTCCGCTTTCATGACAGCTCACTGGCCGTCATGAAACTTTAATCCGCTTGCAGCTGTCACTGTGACTTTTTGGACTGAGCACAGGCTAACAGTTAGCTGTGTTAGCTTATCTATTCACAGTCAATGGAGAGAAGACACAACTCCGATTAACTGAACAAGCCTAACGTTCAGCCTCAAACATTTGGTTGTCTCCTTTCCAGTGCAGATGTAGCGCACAAACGCGTAATTTAGAAGCATATTTGTGTTTAGGCTAATGCCATCGCTTGCTGCTCTTTGAAGCTAACACAGTTAGCATTAGCATATTAGCTACTGTCAGATATCCGGAGGGGCGGGACTCTTGTTTTCGACTGACAGCAGACGCGTCCAATGAAAAGTCTGAACAGGCGTCCTCAGCTGCCTGTGGGCCAATCAGCTTCTTTTCACAGAGGACTCTGACAGAACGGATACAAGATGTCTAAACTGCCTCAGAGGAGTTTCTTTCATTGATTGTCCTCTGCTTGAGTTTTTAAGTGTTAAAGCGCAGAGTCCAGTTTCTCATAATTTAGACGAGATTTGTGGACATTTGTAACGAATAACCTAAACGAAAAGTTTGTCTGTCTACGACCGTTATCTCTCTCCGAGACGTTAGTGACGATTTGTATGTATGTTGTCATCACGTTACGTAGAGTAGACGTAAGCTATGATCTCACGGAAAGAACTGTATTTACACTAATCAGAGTGGTGAGTAAAAAATATTCACAGTTACATCCGTATCAGTAGAAAATGTATCTTAAGTTATTGACAACTTTAATTGTACCAGTTAAAACGAATTTAAGATGTATAGAAAAGAACATTTGAAATATCCATATCAGTTTTCCTATCCAGAAGGAATATATTCTGGATATAATATTAGGAATAACTCAGATTTCACATATCAGCAATCCAGTTGTGACTAGTTCATATTTTTAATTTCACATATTCAGAATGAGTTGAATATCCATTGTGGCCTTTTATGTTTTAACAGTGGTTCAGACAATTCATCAAGTATATTCAACTCACAGTGGGAAAACGGTACAGCTGATCTGTTGTTTTTTATTTTAAAAATATGAATATTGCCTTCAATATGTCTGACTGTTTTCTAAATCTAAAAGTATGAAAACGTCTAGGTGGATGGAATGGAAATGGAAGACCTTTGGCACGTTTCTTACGTAGTATTAAGCTGAATGTCTTCGATGGTTTGGACTGGTCAGGCTAAAATAGACATGTGAGGACATTGCATTGGAGTAATCCTCCTGATTTTCTCTCAGATCCCTCAAAACAAAAGAAAAGCAAGAAAATGATAGTTTGAAAAATGTAAGTACCAGCATGAACTTTACAGAGCGTTGAAGGAAAGTACCTGGAGATTTTACCGCAAAACACAGGAGATGTGAATTTTTTAAAAATTCATCATAAACATGAAGTTTACTGGAGTATTTGTTGTGTTTGTTCTTTGTTTCTGCAGATGAAGACTCCTCCAGACAGGTCAGGAATCACTTTTGAGGTCGGAGCACAGCTGGAAGCCCGAGATCGACACAAGAACTGGTCTGAACTGTTCTACATATACTACAGAAAATACTCATCTGTACTGACACACACCTCCAGCAGTTTATTCATGACGTTACTCAAACTGTAGTTTTGTCTGAAAGCTGCAAATTGAGTTTTTGTGTCTTAATCAAACCATTGACCAGATTTGGTGACATTTTTGATAACTTTAAAAATCTCAGGTACACAGCTACGATTGAAAAAATCGACTACGACAAAGAGCGGGTCCTGATCCACTACCGCCAGTGGAGCCGTCGACACGATGAATGGTTTCAGTGGAACTCGCCGTACCTTCGCCCGCTGGAGCGAGTCAGTCTGAGGAGGCAGGGCCTGAATCCACCATGCTCACAACCAGTACGATACGCTGACTACATGTGTGATGCTTCATAGAGTTCATCCTGATAATTAGACTGAACATTTCTTTCTCTCTGTGTCTCAGATGTTTGTTTCAGGTACGAAGGTTCTGGCCTGTTGGACAGACTGTCGTTTCTACCCGGCCAAAATCCTCAGGGTCAACAAAGACGGTGAGGCTCAGTTTCACCCGATTAGTTATGTTGCTGTTCATTTGCACTGAAAAAAATTAGCCAACATAACGATCAGTCATTTGGTAGAAAGTCTTTCTGTTTTGCTGTTTAGTTGTTGTATCTTTCAAATGTTTTTGTTGTCGCTACATAGCCAGCGTTACCATCAACAGCTGTTTACTGACCAGTCTAGAAGAAACATCACAAGTTCAGCATTCTTCCAAATTTCTTAAAAATACTACATTCTTTAGATTTTCATTTACATAACAACAGTGAGTGTGATGGAGCAGGATGTCTTCTGAGGAGAACCTCCCACAGAAACATTCACATTCTGTTCACATGACAACAGCATTTTGAAAACACAAACTTTTGAAACCGGGTTCCAGAGTGTGAACGGCACCCTTATTGTCGCAGCTGGAAACTGGCAATACTCAGTTCTTGTGAAAAATTTCCCCACTTCACGCACAGCTTTTAGTTTTTTAGCCTAACAGCCAGATGTGGCTGGAATTCTGGAATATATGAGATATTGGCCATCAAAGAAAAGTCTAGCGTAAACTCGACGAGATAGAGAAAGAGAGGGGAGCTCTGTGCATCATGGGAAATCCCTTGGCAGTCTAAGGCCTATAGCAGCATCTGTTTTTAAGAGGAGGTGCTGTCATGACCATCGTTCGTGCACTGATACCTGGAAGCAGCTGATTACTCTGTGTTTGTGTTGCAAATAAATCTAAAAGGTTTTGTCAGGACACAGAGGAAGCCTTACACTGGTGATTAAATGGTTTGGACTTGGACTCGAGCACACAGCTGTCCTGTTCTCACTGACCTGGATCGTATGAAACTTAATTTGGTAGTCAAACTCTACCAACTGCTGAACTGATGTTTGTTTGTTTGTGTGTCGGTGTGTGTGTGTGTGTTAGACTCCTACACGGTGCGTTTCTATGACGGCGTGGTTCGGACTGTGAAGCCCACCAAAGTCAAACCCTTCCAGGAAGTAAGAAATACTCTGCTCCCATTGGTCCTCATCTGATTCACCAGTCACAGCTCTTCTGATCCTCAGACTGTGTCTGTTTGTGTTTGTGTGTGTAAACAGAGGTCCAGATCTGAGAAGAGTGCAGTGGGAAGTGAGGGATGGGAGGAAGGAGAGAGCGAGGAGGAGGAGGAGGAGCAGCAGGAGGAGGAGGAGCAGCAGCAGCAGGAGGAGGAGGAGGAGGGTGGTGGAGAGAGAGGGGAAGAGGAGAAGAAGGAAGAGGAGGCGGAGGAGAAGGTGACATCAGAGGAGAAGGAGGGAGCTGTGGGGGAGGAGGAGGAGGAGAGGAAGAGAAAGGCAGAGGCTTCATCCTCCCATCCACCAGCAAAGAAGAAAACAGATGACAGTAAGTCAGATGACCTCTGACCCCCAGCACCCAGTCTGGGTTTTTACTTAACTGTCCTGATTGGTAGAAACCTCACAGGTCTAGGGGGAGACGGAGGGGGGGGGGAAGGACGGAAGGAGAGAGAGGGATGGGTGAGAGAGACAGAGGGGGAGGGGGACAGGGTGAATGAGAGAGGGGGAGAAGTTGTTGCTGTTTACAGTCATGTTGCCAATGTTAACTAACAACTAACTTCTCCCCCTCCAGGTAGAAACAGTGGAGCTGCTGACTCCGCCCAGCCAGCCACTCCTAACCCCGCCCACATCGACAGAGGTAATCACTGTACTGGCCATGAGCTGAATTATTATATACATTATTATTCTGAGTGTCTGACAACATGATGAGAGGATTCCTACAGACACAGAGCTTTTTATTAAAGAGTCAGATCCTTTAGTTTAACCAGAAACATCTCTATATATCTCTACCAGACTCCATAGAGAAAAACAGGGATTTTAACCTAGGGAGCTGCTGGAATACCACTGCCTCCATCTGTTAGTTGGTGTTATAATAAAGAAAAATAACCAAAATAACTCTACTAATTCAGCGTTGACAGACACTGTTTAGTGTAGTTTCATAGGAAAAACTAAACTAAACCCGTCTTTGATTTGACCAAATACCAGATTAAAGACTGCCATAACTAATGTTTATATTTTAGTAGGCTACAGCTTTCTATAGTTGTCACCTCAGTTTTGTTCCTTCTCTCTTTCTCAGACGTCCTGTTGGAGCGTCAGGCTCACCTGCCCACCACGCACAAATTCAGCAGAGAGCCATGTAGGTGCACTCACACACCACACAAACTACAGACAATACAAAACATGCTGCTCCACATAAACAAACCCACATACACACTACAGTTACAGTCTGTCAGGGCTTTCTGTCGGCACAACATTTGTACTTTTATATTAAATATGATTTATTTCAAGCTCACACACACATCTACAACATACACTCCACTACAGCTCAGTGTTCTCTCTAGTTCTCGTACCATTCATGTTTTCATAAACAGCTGAGTTCTGTACATTTTTGCGGTACCTCACTACCACGGCAGCAACAGCTGTGTCTAATTAAAACAAGTCTCTGCTACTTTGTGGTCGGTACCAGAAAGGTTCTGAGACTTGGTAGAAACTCAGTGTCTGTCTTCCTCCTGTCTCAGTGTACAGAGTGATAAAGAACCAGCCTCCTCCAATCCTCTCCATCGAGTTGGACCACAACCCCTTCAAATGTCCTGCAGCAGGCTGCACCAAGTCCTTCAGGAAGGCGAGTCTGCTACACTACCACATCAAGTACTACCACTCCGACCAGCAGCTGGACGAGCAAGGCAGCGAGCAGGAGGCACCGAGGTAGGTTGAGGGTTCGAATCCCAGAGCCAGGATCTGTACAGAAAGTTAGCAGGAGGAAGGTTGTGTTGAACGCTGGGGTTGTTGCAGGAGGAAGCGGTCGTCTTCTGAGGGAGGCGACTTCACGTCAGACAGGAAGAATGAGAACCAGAATATCGCCTGTCACCATGACGACAGAGAGCACAGCACCATGGGAACAGGTAGGACATACGACAACCAGGACACACACACATACACAATGTCTAAGACTATTAATGATATCGGATGAATCCTTTAATGAGTTCAACTCTCACTGTTTCTGACCCGTCTGTAATCAGAAGTGAAGAAGGACGGAGGGAGGGAAAAAACTGGAGGACAGAACAGAAAGGAAAGGAAGAACTTCCTGAGAATCAAACTAAAGAAGAAGAAAAAGAAGAAGAAGAAGAAGAAAAGTCAGTCAGGTGAGAGTCAGTGCACAGTCCTCACAGTTATCTCACATCACGCCCACGTTGTCCAGAAGGATTCAGACCCTGAACTGAGACACGGCTGCAGTCCTTTGAGGATTCACTGTGTTATAGACAATTCTATGACTTACTTAAACTTCTGAGGGCAGTTCGGATGTAAACTAAAGCACTCTGAAAGTTTTTGGTGAGCTGTTTTGGAGATGTTTGACATTTCCTCACCATTAATGTTCTCTATTAGGGAAACACAGATACTAATAAATGGTATGTAGTAATGAAATGGAGTAAAATGCAGCCACAGAGAACCTGTGATACAGCTGGACCGTGTATGTTCATGTGGAGTGTCTCTCCTGCCGGGCTGCTGATAGCGTTGTCACTACTTTCTGCTTTAGCTGTTTGTGTTTCTGCGATCGACATGGAGTTCTTGGCAGGTAGAACTCTGCAAACACCTGATACCAGAGCTGAGTGGGCAAACGTAAGCTAGTTACACTCCCTGATAATGTAGTAGACTCTGTTTGTGTGAAATAATTTTGACAGAGCGATGTCCAGGGTCCAGGGCCCAGGGTCCAGGGCCAGGGTCCAGGCCAGGGCCAGGGCCGACCAGTGGTGTCAGTCAGTCACAGACATTCGTGAGTACAGGGCTGAAGCTGCTGTTGCAGTTCGGCCAAAACAGATGGGGCTGGATGTGGTACAGCTTCATTTATCACCCTGAGCTCACGGACTGTCATGTGCCATTGAAAGCAGTACTTCCTCTTCAGCGGTCAATGGCATACAAAGACTCAATAGTTTCAAGACCACAGAGGTTTTACATGAACTGGCTACCCTAGGTGCCAACTAGAGGCTGACATTTTTTCGGGAATCCTGTGGGTCACATGATTCCTGCGGGATGGGAATCAATTTCACCACTCATCACATGATTGAGATGGGACAGGAATAAAAGTCAATGGGAGCGGGAATAACAATCACAATAGTTGAGTTTTAAATTAGTGAAATTAGCGCTATTTTATTGTGTGGGCGAAATAAGACAAACGATGATCAGGTTTGCCAACTCTCATGCTGCCCAAACGTTTCTCACGCCAAAACCAGATGAAGCAGTGATCGTATCTTAATTGGTTATCTACCTGGTTGGTAGACAGCTGCTCAAGCTCACAGCCAATCACAGCACAGCAGGGCGGAAGTTGCTGCATGACTTGTAAATACTTAACGTTATGCAGCTGGGACCGCAGAGGGTGTTCAAGCAGACGAGTCACACTCCTATCTAACCTGCATAGCAGCAGCCATGTCGCTAATGCTACTGCTAGCAGCCAGAAATAAACAGTTTGATCATTTAAACAAATTACTCATTTCCTGGCGGTGACCTTTCTAAAATGAGCAGTGGTGAACAGGGGCGTAGTGATTCAGTCAACGTCTAGATTCGGTACGATTCTCGATACAGGGATCACAATTTGATACAGTCACAATACATCTAAGGATATATTTAATGAAGAAGGAATGAAAACAAAGAAAGATCATAAGAGTTTGTGTACAGTGAGTTTCTCAGAGTTAATGAGCCTTAAAAACTGTTTGGTTAGTTCAGTTTAACCTGCAGGGAGTTTCTGAAGCTGCTGTAACATGTTCTGCTGCCACAGAGGAAGTCAATTCATGACGAGTGACAGCAGAGAAATCAGCAGCCAAACTGAAGTCACTTCCTTTTGCTTTCAGTTTTTTAGCATTAAGAGTTAGTGTTAACATTTCGCTGTATTGTTCCTTTGTTGTTGTCAGGACTCGGCAGCAGCGACGATGAGAACTCAGACAGACCTCCAATCACTCTGAAGCTGACCACTGGACTCCACAACACAAACACACAAGGTGGGAACACACACTCATCCCAGAAACTGTGCAGACTGTTTCTCGTTAATGTGAAAAAGCCGAGGTTCCGTTTATCAACCCTGAATGCAGAGGCGGCTCGTCTCTAACCTCGGTGTCCTCGGCCTTTCAGTTGACGACGGCAGCGACTGGTCGACGCTGACGGCAGAGAGCGGAGAGGATGCGTCCTCTTGGCCTGTCGCTATGGAGACGGAGGAGTGTGAGGTGGTGAGGTGTGTGTGCGAGGTGGACGAGGAGAACGACTTCATGATCCAGGTAACACACACTGTGTCTGTGACTGTGTTGGTTGAATTATGAGTGATCACACCTGTGGTGAATAAAACCCTGAGATCACAGACGTCCGTCACACTCAGTGTACTTCAGTGCAGTTTGACATTAAAACATTTTCAGCCGACTACTTTCTTACAGTTTCAAGTCAACGTCACTTTTTGAAGTAACTGTAATCAGCTGCTCTCGACATCCTGTGTCAACCCAAGAGCATCAAAGAGAAACATCGACTTTTATCATAAAACTGCTTCATTCTGTTTTTCCCCAATTTTAATCACTCAGTTTGTTTTCAAGAGGAGGGGACCTGTGTTTATTCAGATCACAGTAAAAACCTCCTGAACGATAAACACTGAAGGAGTCAGCGGCCTGCAGCCCCTTACTACTAAAGAGCACCAGAGGAACACTGACTTTGGACATGAAACTAAGTTATTCAGTGTTTTTAATTGTACCTTGGAGAGGAGGAGGAGACCTCTGAGGATAAACAATCTCCTGAACCATGAACAATGAAAGAATCTAAACCTACAAATGAAACACAATGACAAACGACCTCAAACACGTGTACACTAACGCTGCCTGTCTGTGTTTCTCTGTAGTGTGAGTCGTGTCTGTGTTGGCAACATGGCACCTGTATGGGGTTATACGAAGACAACGTCCCACATAACTACATCTGCTACTACTGCAGACACACTGCAGGTATGATTTGCTGCTCCTGTGTGTTGTAACTATAGTAGGTCTGAACAATTTGAGTAAAATATTCAGTTACGACTTCTATGACCAGGTTGGAGGCGGGCCCAGCGTTTCCTGTCGGAGCCTGATTTGCTGATCTCAGGTCACATGTTTGGCCTTTCCTGCGTGAAGGAGAACTACTCGGAGATCAACGCCTCCAAGATCACGCACACCAGCCGCCTGCTGTCGCACACACACGGCCTCACTCAGGTCCTCAGTGGGCTGCAGCTTAAAATCAGCCTGTTACAGTGAGTACACGGTCGTCAGTGACGCAGTTTATCTGTTAAAAACTCAACGCAGGCGTGTGTTTACAGTCCGTCCGTGCGTCTGTCCACGCAGCTCTCCGTCCCACCCCGATCTGCAGCTGTGGAGGTTGCCGTGGAGACTGGAAGATGGGCCAAGGTTGACGTCCAGCCCGAGAGGAGACCCGGCCATCTGTTACGTCAGCAGCGAGCACTGCTACCAGAAGCCTGGGGGATCATGGGAAAAAGCAGAGGAGAGGGAGACAGTTGAAGTGAAGCAGGAACACGACACTGAGCAGAAGGTAAAAACAGCAAACTTTAATATTATTATTTAAAGTTTACTCATCTGTATCGAGTAAATGTAATGAATATTTCAGGCCTGTTACCGTTCACCCAGCAGAGGGTCGATGCCAGTCTCCATTAATCTGTTAAACCTAGTTGGTACAGTACGATCCACATTGTCCTGCCAACAGGATTACTGTAAGCTTTCTGAAAACCACTGCATCTCTCTAACCCTGTGAGCCTCACCCTTTCTCACCCTGCTTCCTCCCCCCATGTCTCCCCCCAGATGGCTTGGATCTGGATCTTCATCTTTTAAGAGTCCTAGTATGTTTGTCCCTCTTTGTCCCCGTCAGTCAGTCCAGGAAGAGGGATCCCTCCTCAGTTGCTTCTCCTAATGTGTCCTCCATCTGCGTGCATGTCACTGATGAATAATAACCCTGAGATTTTAGACCGCCATTTTGCCTCTCAGACAGACACTGAATTGATTAGATTTTGGTGGTCAGAGGTCAGAGTAGCTGGTTGGTGGAGGTCGTTCTTGTTCAAACGGTACGAGAGCATGTGACAGTTGGTTACTGAGCAGTGGTTCAGTGTGTCGTCTGATGCATTTACTCAGTGTAAGGTTTCTCCTCCTCCTCCCTGAAGAAGATGTGGTGGACACAGTCTTTACATGTAATTTGTAGGTTTCAGCTGTGAACCACAGGGATGTGTGTGAAGTCAATAGGTGTGGTGTAAGAAAAAGAACAAAGCTTAGCTCAGAGGAACCTTCAGAAGAGGCTGCACAGTATTAAACAGGCTCCTGCTGTTGCTATGAGACCACAGAAAACCAGTTTGAGGCTCTGGGCTCATTGTGGTAAATGTGGAACTATTTTTACCTCCTAGTGCTCTGAGTGTGAGCACAATGGAGGCAGCTTCACAGAGGAGACACACAAGCTGTACATTGTCTTCTGTCTTCACTAATACTGAAGATCTGTGTGTTTTTGCAGGAAATAAAACTCGAAGACGTCAACAAGCCGGTGACCGACGCTACGACAGACGACAACAGAAACGCTGTGACGCACACAGACACACACAGCGGCACCGCCGTAAAAACGGAAAAGCACACACACGCAGACTGCGGGGAGCACACGCACACCCAGACGCACACACCTGAACCTCGTCCAGCGTCGGTGGCCGAGTGTCAGCTGAACCTGCTGGAGCACGTCGAGTCTCTTCACCACCAGATCAGCGCCAGGATGGACCTGATAGAGCGAGAACTCGACGGTAACACACACAAAAGACACGAAGGGAGTCAAGATCAAGACCCTGGTCCCAGTCCGAGTCCTTTAATGCAACGTTATGCAACTGTTTAACCTTAAAATCTCAGATTCTGGATCTTAGTGATGGTTCAGTGTAACAGAGAATGGAGCCTCTGTTGTGTCTCTGTAACTGGGGTTGTTCAGGTTGGATCTCCCTCTGACTGAGTGAGAGTCAGCAGCTTAAACTGCTGGAATCAGACCAGAGAGTTCAGAATAGTTAAAATAAGTAATTTTCTGCTCATCAGTCTACAGCCAATAACACATAATGTCTCTCTCTCTCTCTCTCTCCCTCCAGTGTTGGAGTCCTGGTTGGACCACTCGGGCGAGCTTGAGCCTCCCGACCCTTTGTCCCGCCTCCCACAGCTCAAGCAGCGAATCAGGCGGCTGCTGCATGACCTCTGCATCGTGAGACGCCTGTCAGTCTGCCGCTGATGCTTCCACTCCTTCATCTCTGACCCCTGACCTTTGATCCTGCAAGTCACTGCTAGCCAATCGAAGCAAACGGACAGACAGACTGACAGACTGACTGGCTGACGAGGCTGGCACACGACTAAATAGACTTGTCGAGAACGAGTCGAAGAGCGTGTCGCTCTGAGTCACAGGACAGCGCCCTCTCTGGTGAAGAAAAGGTGCACTGGAACAAGAGAGCGGAAAAGGGCGATTATTTTTTTAAAAAGTGACTGAACAGTTGATTTTTGTAGTTAAATTTCACAAAGGTACAAGAAACATTTCCCAGACAACAGGACTCCATGTTCAACAACAGTTGTTCAAGAACATGCCAGGTTTGATTAACAGTTGATTTACAGTTACAGCTGAGTTTAGACTGAACTTAATACATTAGCAGCTCTCCAGGCTAACAAACTTACTATTTTGTGTGAAATGTAAATTGCTTACAAACAAACCTGAAGGACTTAGATAGTTTTTCAAAGACCCAATGCTTTTATTAGTTGGATATTTCTCAGATTTTGTGACATTAACACTACCTGAGAATGTTTTTTAGGGATTATTATTCTTTTTAAGTAAAACAGAGAAGGTCTGGTTATAGCAGAAAGTTTTCATTTATGCATCTTCGGAAAATATTTGGTTGTAAAAGCTTAGTGACGACTAACACACCGGCTGTATCAGCACTACTTACTCACCTGTAGCATATGTTTTTTTTTTTTTTTTTTTTTTACAGGATTTTACATCATTTCATTGAGTAAAGAGTTCATAAATAGCTAAAAATAGCTTTGCTAACTATAAGTGTAACGATTCTGAAAACAAAACCGGGATACAAACATCCACAATCGCGTATTGCGATACCGGAAGACAAAGGTGCTATATGAGATTGTGGAAATATTAATACCTTCAACTGCGTGTCATGTGACTGTCTTGGTCCAATCATGATCAAATAATGCCACCTGCGGTAAAAGTTAGGCTAGTTTCATTAGCTTACGATGGAATAACCCAGAGATTTCCGACACCCCCAGGCACATTCCGGTCAGCAGTGTGGGAACGTTATTATTACAAAAATCAAAGCGAACCATGGATTCTGAGAATCGTTACACGGCTATTGCTGTTAACTAGTATCAGCTGTCAGTTAACAAGCTAGTTAGCTCAGATGCTAACGTGACAATAACTTCACATAGTGCATTTTAAAAGACATTTTTGTAGCATGGATGTGTTCTCCTAAAGGCTCCTGTTACTTCTGCGTTGAATCGACGCTGTTGGTACACCGTAGCCTGACGTGAACCTCCCTAGAAATGTAGCTACATGTTGCTGCGACGCAGACCACAACAGCTGTGATTGGTCGGCTCGTATTTAACTCTCAGTGGCAGGAGGAGCTCAGAAAACTCCCCCTTCCTCTGCTGCAGTCAGTCCAGTGGTCGTACACGAAGTACATAAAGATACGCGACACAGTGGCGTATAAACTCCATCGCCACCAAATGTTTTGGTGGTGTAATTGCAGACACACAAGTATAAGTGCTCACAATATCGTATCCTCTGTGTCAATCCTATGTTGTTTGCCCATTTTAAATTAAATTAACCAACAAAATCTTCCTCCGTTGTGACACAAAAACCATTTTCAAAATGTAAATATGTGTAATTGAATGTTTTATACTCTTATACAAAAGCTCACTGTATAAAGCTGCAGATTTATTTTGATAGAAAGATGGGTTATGAATCTACAATGGAGTATTGGGGGAAGATATTTTGAGAAAACGTTGTCATTTCCAGAAAAAAGTCAAAATATCACAAAAGAAATAAAAAGTGATTCATTATTGATGTGAAATTCTCAAAATATTACAAATTATTCTTTAAAATGTGATTTATGTCTGGAAGTATACAAACTTTTTTCTCAAAATGACGACTTTGTTCTCAAAATCTGTGTTTTTTCCTCTAACAGTGACTCTCATGCTTTCACATACATTTTGCTGAGTAACTGATGTGTTTTCAGTTCCTGACAGTGTTTGGTAGAGGAACACGCAGCTTCTGGTGCTTCTCTTTAATTATTGTGCAACTACATCTGTTTTTCATTTTGATGCTGTTTGATCACCAGTTCAGTTTAGTTCCGTTTGTTTGGATGGTCCTCGTCCACTTGGACAAAGTTCACCTCCAAACTGATAAATCCACCTGAACGCAAACACGATTTAGTCATTGTTTTGTCCGAGTTGACGAGGACCAGCCCCCAAAGTTCACACACATCAGCTTCAAAGTCATAAGTAAAAGTTTTCTTTTTTATTTTCATACTCTGATTAAAGCATGAAGATTTTTTTTTTCTGAGGAATTCAAACTTTTATTAAAATGATAAAATTCCAGTCACTGTGTGGAAATGAAAGCGTCATACTTTGCCCAAACATCAACACAAAATCTCCACAGCTGTCGCCAGGATTCTAGAAATACTGAGAGTCCAAACCTCCAAACCTCTCTACAGTTGTCCTGCTGTTGGACGTGTTACTGTGCGACTTTCAGTGGTGGAAGAAGCATTCAGGTCCTGGTGGTATTCCAGCAGCTCCTGTGTTCTGCTCAGTAAAATCCCTGTTTTTGTCAATGGAGTCTGGTAGAGATATATAGAGATGTTTCTGGTTAAACTAAAAGGATCTGAATCTTTAATAAAGAGCTGTATCTCTGTAAGAATCCTATCCATAATGTTTTCAGACACTTTAGTGGACGTACTTTGACATGGATGATTATCCATTGAAGATTTTTGTCCCTATTTACACCTAAACACTTGGTAAAATGAGGCCCAAGTTCAAAATGTTTACTTCTAAAATCACAAAACTCAAAACAGAGTACAATCCATTGGTGCTTTGAACAGTCCAAGGGATGATCCAGTTATATTTTTGTATAATTTACAGTGTAATTTCTTGTATTCACATGTAATTTATCTCACTCCTTTTATCAGATTCTTTTCTCTGCAAAGTAAATTCAGGAAGTTCTGTTCTCATACACAATGACAGGTGGATCAGGACCCAGTCAGGCCACATGGAGTTAGTCTTTGGGCCTTTTTGATGTCAAACAGCAATAGTCTGGGTGAAACATTGTGTTTGTATGTCACTGTCATTGTGCACAAACCTCCTGATAAGTGACACTTCCTGTTTATCGTACGTGTTTGTTCATTAATCTGTTTGTGAATTTTGCAGAGATCCATCCACCGTCGATCCAAACACAAGGATGTTTTTGAAGGTATGAGTTTTTCTCTGGTGGAGGTGTTAGTGTTGAGTTGTATGTTTCTGTACTGTATACAGTATTTGTGTTTTTGTGCTATAGGCAGGTCCAGTTGGCCAGATGGTCTCGCTGTGTGTTCACAGACCACCAGGACACTCCCTTATGGTGTGTTTGTGTTAGTGACAGTGGTTCCTCCCCCCACACAGCACAGTCCATTGAGCAAAAGCCTGAATATGGATTTTCCAGTTCTTCCACCCGTGTATGCAGAGGGACAGTGCTGGTCGATCCATCAGTCTGACTTTAGTCCAGAGTGAAATATTTAATCAATCATTACTTCATGTTTTGCTATGATGCATATATTCTTGATCCTCAGAGGATGAAACCACCGACCTTCTGGTTGGTGGGTGACCGCTCTACCTCCGCCCCTAGCTTCCTTATATGAACAGAAAACTGACAGAAGAAACAGTTTCACAGCTGAGCTAGCACCACGATAGCTAGCCTCTTAAACTGTCAATGAAATGGTTTTAACTAGCTTACATTTAGCATATCTGATTTACCGGCTAGCTAGCTACACATTTAGATTATTTTTTTTGCTTGTTATCAAACATATTGAGCTCAGTAATCTGATCCAGACTGACTGGATGTAGTCTGTGGACTCAGATGCAGTAGTGTGGCTGAATGCAACTGAATTCACATTAAATTTGATTTTTTTTTACCAAGATGCTGAAACATGTTTTTTTCCAACAACATTCAAGGCCCCTGTTATAGGCTAACCTGCAGTTTTGCAAATTTCCAGTGTATTCTCATAAAATCCCATGGAAAGTTTATGAATTTTGCAAACCTAGAAAACCGTAACAACAATCTGGTCTGACCGAAACCAAACTTCATATCAGGGTATCTACACCAGCCACGGACAACAAAGACTGAATTTTAGAACGTTGTACAGGTAGAAGACCAACCTTATTCATCCAGACCTATGAACTTTTTGACTTTTTCAGTTAGGTCCGAACCAAATTAGCAGGTGTGAAAGGTGCCTCAGACCATGGTCTGGACCAAAGACAAAAATTTGGATCGACCAAAAGAGGTGGTCTAGGTCAAGATCAATCTGAGTGTCCAGTTTGGCTTTGAAGGTATTTACTCTTTGACCTGGTGGTTGGTGAGAGACGAAAAGTCAGTCCTCTGGGAACCATGAATGTCATGACAATCCATCCAACTTTTGTGGAGATATTTCAGTCAGGATCAACTGAGAAAATGTCAGAAAATATCTCATCATTATTTAACAGACGTTCTGATTATGATGCCTGGTTTGAGGAGGAGCACCAGGCCTTTTTGTGTTTCTCTTCCCTCTAAAGTGTCTGTATTTGTGCGCACAGTGAGCACATTAAAAAACACTGCTACCACTGCTGACCTAGTTTCCACTGTTCCTGTGTGGTATCCTACAAACACAGTTTAGATTCACAAACTACCTCAAACTGGAAGAGAATCACATAAGTGTAAAGTTAATTAGAAATCACAGTTTGTCTGTTCATGCAGTTGTCATGTAATCCAAGTTCACACAGCTACAAATATGTGTTTTAATTAGAGACACTGCCAGGATTGTTGACTGGTTCTGTTCTCTTCCTGCCAGAAAACTAGAATCCAGCTCTAAAATAATCCCATCTGGCTTCATCACGATTTAACTTTCCATGACTCCCACATTAAAAAGTGGAAACTACAAACCAATTTGGAGTGTTTCACAGAGGAGGCGGAGGGGGATGATTTATTCCTGTTTGGACCTGAACTGAACCGAAAACACTACAGAGTCTGTAACACAGGTAAAAACACAACAGCCACCTTCATGCAGTCGAACACCTCAACACACACAGACAGTAAATATTGTAACCCTTTCCTCCTTTTACTCTTTTTACTCGTCCATTCTTTACTCACAAAAGTTATCAACATTAACATTAAAACATTCAGCGTATGCCACTAAAAACTACCATAAATAGACAAAAGGTGACTACAAAGAGACGCAACACAGCCACAAGGAGACACAAGACTACTGCAAGGAAATGCAAAACAACCACAAAGAGACACAACAACCACTCAACTAAATGGCCCATGGTAACTAGTAATCAGACATCTGACAGATAAATGCTGTGGAGTCAAAGTACAATTCTGAAATGTGCAGAGTAATAGAGTACATGTAACGTATTTAGAATACAAAATATGAGTAACTCTATTTAGTTTTCATTACTATTTTAATTGGTGGTAATCACAATAGTTACATTCTTGAACACCTGTTGTGATTTCTGTGGCTGGTCTCGTGACCGCGGAATGTAACGACCTGTTGTTTACGTTGACGTAGCTCCGCCCGTCACAGTCCGCGTGCTGCCGACAGTGAGTTCAGTCTGAGGAGAGGGACCAGCTCGCGACCAGCTCAGCGCGTGCTCCTTACGGTTTCCACCAGTTAACTAACCAGCTAACTAGTCGCTGGTTTTAAACGGATAACTCGGGTAGCTTGTGGAGCTAACGGCTGCACACGGTGAGTAGCTAACGGGGAGTAATGTTCGGTTCGGTTCGGGTCAGTTCGCTGCGGTAACGGCTGCTGATCGAGTAACGGCTAGTTAGCTAATTAGCCAGCTAACGGCCAAGTTAGCTGTTTAGTGTTAATGGTTAACTTGTAAGTGAACCAAGTTAGCTCAGATAACAAGGTCGGTGTCCGCTCATCCTCCATGGCGACGGTGTATTTGGTTACAGGTGTGTGTGTGTGTTTTGTATGTATGTCTGTGTGCGTGTGCGCGCGCGTGTCTAACTAACGAGCTCTCCCGTAGCAACGGTTGCTAAGCCTAAGCTGTCTGTCTGGAGCTTACATTAGCATCCGGGCTCATTAATTAGGCAGCGTTTAGCGTTAGCTCATCTGCACGGATTCCTACATCTTTTCTCTGTGTGCGTGCATGCGCGTACGTGCGTGTGCGCGCGCGCATGTGTGCGTGTGTGGGCGGACAGCAGAGCATCGGAACACTCAGTTCAGCTCGGAAACCCAACCTCAGGTCTGAGCAGGGCTCCAGCAGGAGATTACTGTCACAGCCGGTTTGTTTTGTGTCAGTTAATCAATCAATATGAAAAATGATCAATGAACAACGCGACAGCAAGTTACCAGAGAACAACATGTCGTCTTCTGTGGACCTGTTTCATCATTCAACTGCATCTAAATGACAGTTTTCAGGTTTACACTGACTGTGTTTACATGTGTAGAAGGTGAGGACCAGATTTCCTCAAAATAATATAAAATATCCGTCTGTAAATCACCTGTGAGTGATTAGTTTCATTATTGAATGAGCTGCTGATTAGTTCCTGGATTCATTGATTAACCTTTAACTAAATAAAACACTAAAAAACATTGAAGACCGTTCATCAACCGTCTGAATCATAAAGATATTCAATTAAATGTCATAGGTGACAAACGAATTCCCTCATTTCAGAAGCTGAAACCAAAGAATATTTGGTGTGAAATGATCGATCAGTTATCAGAATAGTTACTGATTAATTTTCTCTGACCACTAATCCTCAAGGGCCAACCCAAATTCTTCAGAGCCTCGCCTGTTGCAGTGTCTAAGTCAGTATTCGAATGCTTCATTGCTGCTGTTGTTTAACATTACTGTTATAAATGCACCATCACAAACATCAAAAATATCACATGAAATAAGAAACAGTAATCCAGCATTATTCATCATGCAGCTTTGACATTTAATCATAGCGATGGTTTGGTGCTTCAGCAACACACTACTCAACAAACTTCTCCATTAATCAGCAGATGTCTGAGTAAAAACAAATAGAACTGCTGATCAGAAATGTAAAATTATCAGTACAATGATTTGTTGAGTTTACAAACACACGTTCATCTCAGTTATGCTCAGGTTTGTTCAGCTGTGTTAAAGTCTGATGTTGTGTCTTCTGGCTGCTGTGGGCAGTGATGTTGTTATAAAATGTCTCCATGTGATTGTGGTTGTCAGGAGATGTTGTTCACCTCTGAACTAACAGTGTGATTGTTACGACAGGAGGCTGCTCAGTTTGGCTTTGTAGAGGTTGAATCAAACGTCATCACTGCCACTGCTACAGGAGCTGGAAAACCATCAACTCTTATGTGGAGTAAGATCCTTTTCATTTAACCAGAAACGTCGCTGTATTTCACCACCAGACTCCATAGAGAAAAACTGTAATTTTACCAGGAGATGCTGGAAGCTGCAGTGGTATTCCAGCAGCTCCGGATAAAATTCCTGTTTTTCTCTATGGAGTCTGGTGGTGATATATAGTGACGTTTCTTGTTAAACAAAAAGGATCTTACTCTTCAATATAAAACAGTGTCTCTGTAGGAATGCTATCATAATGTTGTCAGACACTTAATAACAATCTGAGCCTGTCAGTGGTGAAAACAAGAACTTTAGTGGATGTAGACAGCTGCTCACAGTGGCTGGGTACACTGATTTTTGTCTCAATCATTTATACCAAAAATATGGGGACGTAAGGCCCAGGTTCAGAAATAGTTATCCTTTAAAAATGCTGCCCAAAAATCTGCTAAAAACACACATAAGTATCTGTTTTTTGAGTCGTGTCTTGATTTGTAGTGATATTTGATGATAAATCTGGTTACTCAGCTTCCTGATTATAACAGTAGCCATGTTTCTGATCGACCCTGTGAAGGTTTTTATTGAACTAGTTTGGTTTCTGGCTGCATTTGAGGCTCAGTTCAGCTTTTTCATTTCATCTCCAGTAACATTTTGTAACAGTGGATGTTGGATTTTTAACAGCACATCTCGTGGCTCTGTGGATGCTGCAGCTTCACAGTCAGTCAGTCAGTTTTCTGTTTGGGTCAAAGCCAGTTCGCCCTCAGGAAGCTCAGCATCCATCCAAAGCACTCTGCTGAAACACTGTTACCCAACCTGTCTGCCCACACACACACACACACACACACACACACACGTAACTGGATGGCTTACAGCCGATGAGAGATCACTGGCTGTTTCCATTAGATTCACACAGTTGGATAACACATTTTGACAGACCACACAGGTAGACACCCAGAGAGAGACAGGCAGGCAGACAGACAGACAGACAGACAGGCAGGCAGGCAGGCAGACAGACAGGCAGACAGACAGACAGGCAGGCAGGCAGGCAGACAGACAGACAGGCAGGCAGGCAGGCAGGTGGCAGAGCTCGGTGATACAAGCAAAGATCATTTTATTTCTGACCCAGATAATCTATTGTTAGTGTGGCCAGGGTGTATTCAGGCACCATAGAGACTGAAAATGTCTGAAATTCAAAATTCAGACCTGTAAATTCAGTAGCAGCTGAATTTCTATCTGAAAGAACATTATATTTATTAACAGCAGAATCAGGACCTCTCTGCAGGAGTAGATACAGTAGATACTAACCTACACTCAGTCCGTCTTATGTGAACCTTATGGAATAGAAACATGTTTATTTTAATCAGTGCAGCTGTCTGCTAAGGCCACGTAATAGTGTGTGTTTTATATATGAAACTGTGAATGAAAACATCTTTTAAGGCTTAAAGTCTTTGCATGTGTAGCTACAGTTAGAACTACAGTGATTGTGTATTAGACACAAGTCCTCCGACCTTAACGACCATACATAGCTGTTCCTACCATCAGATACAACCCACAAGAGCAAAGTTTAGGCATAAAAAGTAGCAGGTTATGTTTAGGAAAAGATCATGGTTTTCACCTAAACTTCTTGTGAAGGAAACAACAATAACTGTCGGGTTCACACAGGAACTGAACTCAAGTCTCCTGTGTGAACGTCCTGTGTTTGGTTGACCCAGTTATCCACCTCAACCTCCTCCTGGCGTGGAGGAGTAAATGCACTGAAACCTTAAAGACCATGAACAGGAAACATGGAAACTGTGTCACGTTAGAAGAAGAAGTGTCTCAGATGAACCTGTTTCTGTTTGTCTGGAAGGTGTTTGTTACAAAGCTGACTGGCAGTAAAGCAGCCGTATGATGGAGGAGCTTCACGACGTCCAGCTGACTGAGATCAAACCACTCCTGACAGGACAGGTGAGGGGGCGGGGCTGCGCAGCAATTTGCATGTCAAATAATTTTTTCAAACTTGTTTTCGTCGTGTAGTTTCACACATTGTGAATATTTTGCGATGAAAAAGCTACACAATTTTTTTTCGTAAAGGAGGTTGGTTTTTCTGAGTTTTGTATTTTTGTGTGCGTTTGTCACGTCCCCGGTGTGTAAAAGCCTTTACAACAATGTCCTGTAGTGAATGTACTGATCTTTTAAATGGATTAATTTTAACAGATGCAACAACTTAAAGGTTATTGTTTCATAACGGCATATTTTGAATACAGAAATGTTCGTCTTCTGAGTTAAAACCTTAAGATCAGCCTCATATCCTGAATTCATAACAGTTAGTGATTAAATTTCTCTCTGTCTCCTCAGAATGGGAGAAATCTCCAGGACTTTGACTGTCAGGTGAGTTCAGCAGCAGCACACAATACAATACCTGATTCTTTTATTTTGGCATTTTGTGGTGTTGTAAACTCAGCTCGGAACAGATTAGAGTGTTTATATGTTTTATGTCCAAAAGCTCAGAAACCTGTAAAAAGTAGTCATTAATCACCATGTTGATGTATCTACATCACGACTGTCTGACTTATCAGAGGTGATGCTGGATCAGTCACATTGTGTGTCACTGTTTAATCAATCAGAGCAGCATGATGCAACAGTGGGGGGAAAAGGAAAGAGCACAGAGTATAAATATTAAAACAGCAGGCTGATAATCAGCAGCTGTGCTCACAGATATTGATCAGCAGGACTGACGTCACTACATCAGGTCAGTTTACATCAGTGAGTCAGATCAGTTATTTTAAATTAGAGCACAGAGTCACGGCTCTGCCTCTCTCTCCGTCTGTTCCTCTAAAAACGTCCCTGAATCGTTTCAAAGCCAAATCTAGCGTTCATTCAGGAGCTGAGGCCGGTCAGAGACGTCTGAGTTTCTGCTACATCCTCCTGCATTTCTGAGAGGAAACAATATTTAACACAAGGATCCAAAAAATTGGACATTAGGTGGTGTTAGGATCCAGCTCGTTAAAGAGAAGAAACATACTGTTTCACAAATACCTCTGTATTAATGCACAGAGATAAACAATCAACTAGCATCAAGCTCAACACAACAAAAGGTATGGTATGGACAGGCACACTGACCACATGACAACCACACATCCTGTTTGGTTTGTCCACAACAGTTTCACTAGAGGATTAAACACCATGGCACTGTAACAGGTGGTAAAGCCATGTTGGCTGCCTGAAACACTGTTTGCATAGTGTGTCTCTGTTAGTGATTCCAATAATAATAACAATAATCAAATCAGTTCAGCTCTGGTTTTTTTTATATTTTGGATTTGCATGTTTTAAATAGACTCGTCCTGAGGGCTGTAGATGTTTGTCAGAACAATTTCACGACAGTAAAATATTACCACAGAGAAAACTTGAATTAAAACCACTCTGCATGTCTCTGCTGATAGAATTTCCTAATCGTGTTTTATGATTTTTTTGTAACCGGTGGTGAAATTTGATTTTCCCTGTGGAGTGGAGGAGGAGGAGGAGGTGATGAGGAAGAGCAGGATGGAGGGAGAGGAGAGGAAGCTGGAGATCGAAGGATGAGAGAAAGGAGACAAGTGATTGGCTGTTGAGACTTTTAAGACCTTACGGCTCTCAGCCAATGACTGCAGAGATTATCCCTCTTGATCCAATCACACCGGCCCCACTTTCTCTTTCTTCTTTCACTTGGCAGAAAGCTAAAGGACAACAACAAAGCTGACCTCTTGTGTTTCTCCTGACCTCTCTGTAACGTCTCCCTCTTTCCTGCCGTCTGTAAGAGAAACTCTCCACCTCTCTGAAACTCGTCCTCCTTCCCTCTGTCAGGATGTCTGACCCTCTGGATTTGCATCAGATCTCCTGTTCATTAGGAGTTGGGGTGGTGAGTTAGCAGTTAGCCAGTTAGCCTTTCATTAGCTCCTGAGTCATGCTTTGCCAGCTGCTAACATACAGGAGTCAGCTTATTAGCCAGCTAGCTACTTAGCCTGCTCACTTTTTTTTTTACCTGTATACACACTGTTAGCAGGCAGGCTGTTTTATTCTGCTGTATGTTGTCTGATGGAGAGAATAAGTCAGATTTTATTTAGAACATTTTCTACTTTTGATGTTTAATGTTGTTTTAATGTATGAACCACTTCACCTCATAATATTAAGTCCTGGTTTTATGGGACCGTTAGCTCGTCACTCAGGTGCTCAGAGGGTTCTCTTCCACTAACACAGAACAGGTTTTGTTCCAGTTTAAACACCTAAATTTGAACTGTTTCAGCCGCAGTTCCACCAAAAAGAAATCGGCTCAGAACCTGAAAATTCAGTTTCCAGCTGGAACTAGAAAATATCAGGTTTTCAGGTGATGACAGTGGATGGAGAAGACGTGGTCTGCTGAGTGATACCTATAATAACAGAACAAACACTCACAGGCAATCAATACGATCCACCATTAATGATGACTTTAATCATTCGCTGGTTCCAAGACTCCTGAACAGAACTGGTTGAAGAACCAGAAATAATGTGGTGGGAAATAGGTGTGAGATCCCTCAGAGCACCTGTGTGACGTGATTTAAAAAACAGTGTAGTGACAAACTGTGTGTGTGCTCATGAATGTGAAGAAGCCTAAGAAGCATTAACAGGATCTGTCAGGTGTTTCCACGGTCAGTTCATTAATGAGATTAATAGACCACACACAGCCTGTAACATATGACTCCATTCATCTGTCTGTCCACGTTTCAGCTGAACACACCGCAGGTAAAACAGCCTGCGGGCGACCACACTGCTGTTTCACATGAGATCGTATCCTGATCTCTAAACAAATGAAGCAGCTGAACCGTGTCCAACATTATAATGTGGTGCGTTCATGCGTTTGTTACGCTTCTCTGCTTGTTGGTTGCAAATGCAAAACAATCTCAGAGGTGATGAGGCATCTGTTTTCCACTTTGTCGATGATTTCTGACCAAAACAACGTGATTTATCAGGATTTTTAAAGAGAAACAAAACAGTTTACTGTTTACTGTTTACTGTTTACTGTTTACTGTTGACTGTTGACTGTTGACTGTTGACTGTTTACTGTTGACTGTTGACTCAGTTGATATTGGACAGTTCCTCCTGCGTACGCTCACTTAGCTGAGTGTTTTTTACTTTACAGCATGAAATAAATGTAGTATGTTCACCCTCGAGGCTCCTGCCAGAGCGTTTGTTGTTGTTGTTGTTGTTGACAGGTCGGTGTTTATTTGTTGTTTTGCTGCATTGTTGTTCAGGAGCACGATGTGGAGACAGCCCATGGTGTGCTGCACGTTACCATGAGGGGAGTTGCTAAGGGAAACCGACCCACAATCCTCACCTACCATGACATCGGACTTAACCGTGAGTGAAAATGCACACACACACACACACACACACACAGCACACACACACAGACTTCATACAGAAGATATACCCTGCTCATTGATAAATGTGTGTGTGTGTGTGTGTGTGTGTGTGTGTGTGTGTGTGTGTGTAGATAAGTCTTGCTTCAACAGCCTGTTTAACTATGAGGACATGCAGGAAGTGACACAGCATTTTTCAGTTCTGCATGTTGATGCTCCGGGACAGCAGGAGAATGCTCCCATATTCCCCACCGGGTAACAACACACACACACACACACACACACACACACACACCTAACAAAGCAACACAACACCCTCACCGTCCGCTGTTGGGTATAAACACACACGTACAAGAGTTTGTTACCATTTTCCACCGGGTGACACACACCTCAGTTTTTCCCCGCGGGCTCTGACGTGATGTGTTGTTCCTCCACACAGAGCTGTCAGCAGTAAATACCAGCCGAGTTAAAAATAGAATCTTTAATCGAGTCACATTTGACTGAGCTTCACAGGCTTCATGACGAGGACTCTGCTCTGTAGAAGAAGTGTTTTTGAAGCAGCAGACAGACTCAGTCAGAGAGCAGCTGGTGAGCGTAGTGGAGCATTTAGCAGCTAAAGAGACGGAGATTTCCCTCAGGAGGTGGTGGAGCTAAAACAGAGGGAATACTGGACTAACACTGCTGCTCTGTAGCTGCTGGATCTGCTACTGTTTGATCACAAGTTCAACACATCAACTAAAAATGGAACAAACAGAATATTTTCAGCACTGTGGGTCACTGACTAGAACTGAAACTCAACACTACCTTTTTATTTCTGGTGTCATAATAACTTTAAGAATCAATTTTATTTATTAACAACTCTTCATAAAGTGAGATAAACAAACTAACAAAAAACCTCATAAATCATTCAAATAAACAGAGGATGTGTTCTCCAGTAGACGTGTGTTTTAAGAAGAGACTTAAAGATGACACTGACCGAGGCGCTGTGTTTCCACGTTGTCCCAGAGATCAGGCCCTTTAGTTTTCAGCCTGGTCTCTGGAACAGTCAGAAGACCTCTGCCTGAGCATCTCAGAGGTTCACACTGGATTAAAAGATCTAAAATTGACCACGCAGGTCCTTAAAGGTGATTAACAAGATCTCAAAATCAATTCTAAAACAAGTAGGAACCAGATTTAGCCGTCATGTTACTTTAATTTTGACTTTGATGTTGATGCTAAGATGAATATCTGAAAGTACAGCAGGACTACACCAGACAGCCTTCAAGTCTGTGAGGACAGATCGGAGCACGTTTTCTCCTGGCAGTTTAGATGTTGGATGTTTCTTTGTTTGGCAGCTTTGTACAGAAAATATTTACATAAATGGATGTTAGCCCAGTTGGTCAACATGTTTTAAAGAATTGGAATCAAGCTCAAGACGTCCTTCTCCTGTTTTAAAATATTTAAACCCACGTGTTTACACCCTCTTGAAATAAATGATATAAAAACTTGTGTGTTCTGCGTCTCGAGACAATGATAATGATAAACTAACTCAGTGCGTTACAGTGGTTGTGTGTCTGTGTGTGTGTCAGGTACCAGTACCCCACCATGGATGAGCTGGCTGAGATGCTGCCGTCTGTCCTGACACAGCTACAGTAAGTCTTCCTTGTAGCAAAATGCATGCTGGGTATTTTATCAGGAGCTTCCAGACAGATTCACCCTGGTGTGTGTTTGTGTGTTTGTTGTCGTCAGGGTGAAGAGTGTGATTGGTATTGGAGTTGGAGCTGGAGCCTACATCCTCACCAAACTGGCTGTGCGTAAACACACTTCACTGTAACTTTGCTGATCCACAGCGCCCCCTGCAGCCACACGCCACCAACTTCCTCCTGCTGCTGCTGCTTGTTGCTGTTAATACCAGCATCTGATGATGATGGTTGTTGTTGTGTTTCAGCTGAATGAGCCCAGTCTGGTGGAGGGTTTAGTCCTGATCAACATTGACCCCTGTGCCAAAGGCTGGATGGACTGGGCTGCCTCTAAGGTATTATTAACGTATTATTATTAAATTAACGAGCACATGCTGGGATCTTGGTGGAATGTGATGTTTTTGTTTCGTACAGCTGAGCGGCTGGACGAGCAACCTGGTCGACATCATCATGGGACACCACTTCAGCACTGTGAGGACGCAGAGACACACTGCATTGTTTTATAAGGATCCACTCTGACAGGTGACGACTCTCCACTGACCTGTGACCTGTGTTTACAGGACGAGTTAACGGAGAATAAGGAGATCATCCAGACGTACAGACTCCACATCTCTCAGGATATACCACAGGATAACCTGGCCATGTTCTACAACAGCTATGACGGGTAGGACGTCACAGCCTGTGAAGGAAACACATTTCTGACTGGAAGCTAATGTTGTTCTGTAACTGCTGGATAACTGCATGTCAACTTCAATGTGAGGTTATGTCAGTGCCAGCTGGCCCTAAAGTAACAGTTGTTGCAGGTTTAAGAACTTTGCTATTAACAGTGCAGTATTTTTCCAAGATTAAGTTCTAAATCAGCGACATGTACTGTTAGTTTTCACAGCTGCTGCTGTTACTATCACTCTGTTAACTTTTTATTCTCAGTGATGATCAAGAACAACGTCCTTCATTATCTCCACTGTACGACCTTCACTCTTGTTCAAGTACGCTTCAGGTACAGATAGAGAAACTAAACCTTTACGTGTATGTTGCCTGTGTGTGTGTGTGTGTGTGTGTGTGTGTGTGTGTGTGGTGTGTGTGTGTGTGTGTGTGTGTGTTAGTCGTATTGAGTTGCAGATGGAGCGGCCGGTTCCTGGTCTGAATGAAAACACAGTCACCACCCTCAGGTATCACTCGTTCTTTATTTATTATGTTTCGTTAATACGCACACACACATCCTGTTACTCAGTCTGACTCGTGTGTGTGTGTGTGTGTGTGTGTGTGTGTGTGTGTGTGTGTGTGTCTCTCTCTCAGGTGTCCTGCTCTCCTGGTGGTTGGAGACACGTCGCCTGCTGTTGATGCTGTGGTGAGTGTCTGCACTGTTTCCATGACAACAGCCAGTATGTGATGTCACATTCTTGTAACTGCAGTGTGTGTGTGTGTGTGTGTGTGTGTGTGTGTGTGTGTGTGTGTGTGTGTGTGTGTGCGTGCTCTGCCCTGCAGGTGGAGTGTAACTCCAGACTGAATCCAACCAAAACCACCCTGCTGAAGGTACCTTTTGTTTAACCAGAAACATCACTACCAGACTCCATTGACAAAAACAGGAATTTTACCGAGCAGGACACAGGAGCTGCTGCCTTGATCTGTTAGTGTGTTATTGTTGTTGTGTGACACTTCTGCTCATGTAAATAATCTGATTACTTCTTCCACTGCTGAAAGTCACACAGTAACACAAACACACTAACAGATAGAGGCAGTGGTATTCCAGCAGCTCCTGTGTTCTGCTTGGTAAAATTCCTGTTTTTGTCAGTGGAGTCTGGTATGAAACAACCAAGTACTTTTACTCATGTACTCAAGCTGAGAATAATTTAGAGATTCTTGTAGTTGGGAAGTTTTCAGATCCTTTACTTAGGTTTAAATACCATGTTTGGTTTTGAATTTTGGTAACAGATCAACCTTCACCTGAAAATAAGTTGTGATCATAATCTGTTGATGTTGTCTTTTTTGTCTCTTTGCTAGATGGCGGACTGTGGAGGACTTCCTCAGGTGGTGCAGGTGAGTCTGAGCCACTACACATTATATTAGCTTAGATATTATCTTCAGCTGAGCTTTGTGATACGTTTTTATGCCTGTGGTGACAGCCGTGGTCGGAGGCACACTAATAAGACCCAAAAGGTCAAAGGTCAGCTTCACTGTAACATCATCATCATCTGCAAAAACACTTTTCTGAAAACGTTGTGTAGTTAATTCTTGTCTTGACCAGTAAGTCTTCCTGTGAAGATGTTTTAAGACCGATGTGAAAACATGTGAACCGGCCCTTTAAGGTCTCAGTATGTTTCAGACGTTTTAGTTTATCTGAAGTCGTACCTGTTCTGAACGTCCACACTGAAATGGTTCGGAGCAAAGCAAAGAAATCTGAACCTTTCTAACTGAAGTGTGTGGTTTCTTTCCTCAGCCTGGAAAACTAGCAGAGGCCTTCAAGTACTTTGTCCAGGGGATGGGCTACAGTGAGTATCTGCTAATGATCCCTGACTGAATCACACATATCTGTAGCTCGTAGCTGAGGAGAAATGGCTCTTTATTAACAGCTAACACGTGGCTCAGAAACACTTTGACTGAATTCTTCCTGCTGTCTCATGTTTCTGACGTTAACATGGTCCTGTTTTATGTCTACTGCTACAAATGGCCGGAGACATTATGTTTTCAGGTTGTCCGTCCCTTTCACCTAAACACGATACAAAGGTTCAGTTCAACTCAGGGATGAACTGAGTAGAATTTTGTGGCCAAAGGTCAAAGTTCAAAGTCACTGTGACCTCACAGAAGAAGCATTTTTTATCTCCAGAACGCCTCGAGGGAATCCCTATAAAACACTCACTTACACCTAAGGATGAACTGATGCGATTTTGGTGGTCAGAGGTCAAAGGTTACGCTAATTAACTGGAGCTGGGACTGATTGGTGGAGACAAACAAGTGTGTGGCTTTAATCCTAGTTTATCAAATAAACAACATGAATACCTTTAAAACAGCTGTGTGTGTGTGTGTGTGTGTGTGTGTGTGTGTGTGTGTGTGTGTGTGTGTGTGTGTGTGTGTGTTACAGCCCTGCCTCACTAACTGTAAGTAGCAGTGTGTAGTGTGTGTATTTAACACAGCAGCTGGATTTCCTTATTTACTGTGTGTGTTTGTTGTGTTTTTAAAACTGCAATTATTTCTCAACCCGTCCTCCTCCTCTCTCTCTCTCTGTCTCTCTGTCTGTCTGTCTGTCTCCCTCTCTCTCTATCTCTCTATCCCTTCCTCTTTCTCTCACTTTGTCTTCGTTTCCTCCAGTCCCTCATGTTGTACTAAACCACCTGAGCAGCCAATCAGGTATCAGGATTTCAGCCAGAATCTTCAACCCTTCCTCCTCCTCTTCTTCACCTCCGTCCATTTCCATCTGTTTCTTTGCCGTCATTCTCTTCCCCTCGTCTCTCTTTGTGTGTCTGTGTGTTTGTCTGCATGCTGTTGATCAGCTGATCACACTGATTTTTTTCCCTCTGCAGTGAAAGTGACGAGGCGGCTGCGCTGCATGTCGACACTTCAGCTCCGTTCACACTGTAGACGTTCAGGCTCGATTCTCAGCTGCTGCTCACGTCTCCTGTACGATAAAACTCAGACACACGTGATGAGAGGAGGAACGATAACAGATGTTCTGTCTGTTTCTGTTTCAACAAACTGACCTTTTCCACTTCAGGAATGTAGCAGCGTCTAACCTGGAGCCTCAAACATGTAAGAACGTGTCAGGGTTTAATCGTAGGTTTTACAAACCAGAGTGTTTTTGATGCACATTTTTTAAAAACCACATTCAGACAGACAGCAGTGGTGTGTGTGTAGAGTGGCAACAACTTATTATTTTCACTATAGATTTATCGGCTGTTTATTTTCTTAATTAGTTTAATTATTTAAAAGTTTAGCGTGTTGAGCTGTTTTCAACCCAAAAATGCAGATTTTTCCTGCTGGTCTCGCTCTCTGGAGGTGACAGCGAAGGATCAGGTGGAGACCAGACTGTAGAAAACAGAACAGTTATCTCTGAGCTTTTTATTCTTCATGACAGAATCAAATATAGCACTGTGCTGTTTGGTTGCCCTGCCCTGCCACCTAGTGGGAAAAATAGCTCATTACTGCATACTGCATGAACCCGAGCAACCAGAGCTGTACAGGAACATGCAGTTAAACTGTCAACAACCTACAGTTGACCTGTACTTTAAAACACAATATACCAGGATCCTGATGTAGTATCACTTCTTGAGTGTGACTGATAACACATCGGGTTAGGGTTCATTCATTTCCTGTCGTGGAAAAGGCCTCAGTGTTTGCTGCCGACTCATCGCAGCCTGACAACATGAGAACAAACGGCTCTGATCAGTGATTCACTGATTCTGATTTGATGCCTTAAATTCTCATTTCGCAGCGTTTGTTCTCTCAGTTTCTGGTTCAGCTCAGCTTCAATCTTCAGTGTGAACGGCGCCTCAGACTCACTGTCATCAGATTTGAATCCAGCTGCTCAGCCACACTGTGCACGATTCAAATCAGCACATGCTGGTTGGACAGCGATGTCTGAAATGACCTGCTGTCGTTCAACCAGGTTACCCCCCCCCACACACACACACCTGAACCATTTCCTCTTTTATCTGCTCCTTCAACACTTTCATGTCTCTGTGTCGCCCCCCAGTGCCCACAGCTGGTATGACCCGGCTGGTTCGCTCCAGGACTCACTCGGCCTCTAGCGTTGGCTCCACCGACGGCGTCCGGAGCCGCAGTGCGACTAACGCGCTGCCAGAGGGCGCCAACTCCACCAGCCCCGAACACACGGCACCACACACCATTGAAATGACCGCGTAGGACCTCTCCTGCTCTGTCGTTTCTCCATCTTTACTCCTTCGTCCTCCTCAGACGCTGTGTTCCCCTGAACTTTACTCCCTCCAGGACGCAGCACCAACCGTCCTGCGGTTTTAGTTGTAAACGTTGGTCTCAGAAAGGCTGAAAAAGGTCACGTCTAACATCATTAGTAGAGAAGTAGAGATGACCGTTTCTTCCCAGTTTAGAGTTTAGAGAGTTTAGATTTGACCAGAGTCGTAAACATTTTGGTGCCAGCAGCAGCAGCTGCCATGTTGGCTCTGTTTCCTGTGCTCTGTAGGTTCATATATTCTAAGTCCCTTCCTCTCTGGAGCCGTACGGTTGCTGTGGTGACGCTGTAGATGTAACTTCATGGAGTTCAGCCGGTTCATATTTATCTTCAGTTGTGTTGTGTTTCTGCAGTAGACTGTTCTAAGGTGGTTTTCTCAGGTCAGACCAGATTTTCTCATTATTCTTCATTTACTTTGGTCCTGATTCCTCCTTCGTCTTTTTAGTATTATTATTATTACTACAATTATAATCATCATTATTTTGCTCTGATTGTTGTTCATGGTGGTGCTGTTGGTTGATATGGAGTGATGAACCTTTGTCCTGCCTGTAAAATTACAGTGACCTTAAAGGAATATTTCACCCTCCTACCCTCGAGTCCCTGACAGAAGATCTGTTATTTTAGTTTTAACATCAACAAAACAATATTAAAATGTTTAAAAACTCAAATATTAAACTACACATTCATACTTCTATCCACTGTCCATCCCATCCACTGTTATTTTAACTAAATATCAGACAATATTATGAAACGTTTATTCCTCTCATGCATCACCACTGACAATCTTTAAAACACTAACAACATTAACTGCTGTTCTTAGGATGTCTCCACAAACCTCAAAGACACCTTTGAGCATTGATCTGGTGAAAATTTTCTTTTTTCTTATTGTTTTGATTTTCAGTGTTTTTAAGTGTAATACTCATTTTGAATTGCACCACCAGTAGCCCAGCCCAGATCAGACCAAAAACATTTACGTTTTCCTCCAAGTGACTTTTAATTTCTCTAAACACAAAATACATACATCGTGTGTTAGTGAGTTATGTATGTTAATTGGGATTAGGAAGAAATTTCAGTTGCTTCTCACACCTGGGAAAAAATTCTCACTTGCCTCTCAGGGCTTCCGTAGTTTTCCTTTTTGTTGGCCACAATTTTGATGATTAGTCACACTGAATGCTAAGACAAACACTATTGTGGATACAGTGGGTTTATTTACTTTATCAGTATCAGTACACTCATTTAAAACAATGAAAGAAGACAATTAAAACACCTTCGATAGGACTCATACCTCAGGATATTTTTTGTCAGGGATTCCAGGCTGTGAGGGCAATTGATTGATTTTTAGGTGACTTATTGCTTTATCCTCTATGGAGATCTTGAAACCAGCCCTGACCTCCTATTACCTCGTCTGTTCCTTTTCTACTTTGACTGTACATCATTTAATTTCCTCTGCAGTGGAGCTGTAACTGAAGCTCGCTGCTCTGTTCATTGGGCCCATTGACAGCATGCTCAGTGTGGAGTTGTGGCATGCAAACTGTACAGTGGTCTAGTGAGTAACTGACTTGTCTTTCAGCCGTGAATCCGCCTCTCTCAGCTCATCTCAGAGACAAAGGGGAGAAAATAATACAGTTCCAGTTTTTGGTTCTCTGGACTGAAAGCTGCCGGCAGGGTTTGTCAGCCAAGGTCCACTGAGCAAGGCACTCGAACATCTCATATTGTCACCATTGTTCAGACCAATAATTTATCGAAAAATTCAAAATTGGTAAATTTGGAGCCACATTGTTGGACAGTGATAATGTGTTGATTATTGATTATCAACAGATGCTACGACTGGACAGCTTATCTTTGACGTCGGTGATTTTTAGACGCCGTTTACACCTGGTGTTAAATCCAATCTGTATCCGGATAAGGAAGGAAGGAGTTGCACTTTAAACGTTGTTGTGTTGCGAAATATGCCGATGATTTCTGCCCTGATCGTCGTCGAAGCTTTCCGTTGCATTTCCAAATTTTTTCTGTCATAACAGTTTAAAAGCTTTGCTCCCTGTCGTCTTGCTGCATGGTTGGGGTGATGCCGCCCCCTGCTGGAGGACTGGAGAACAGCTTCCAGTTTGCAGCCTTCATGTCGGCTCTTATTAGATGTTCAGAGGAGAAAATGACCAGTCTGTATTTAAAACACACTCAACAGGGTCAAACCACAAACTGTCAGTCCAGTTCAAACAAAGTCACCTGTAGACAAGAGGCAAATGTTAAGTTCTTTTATTCTATATATACTCACTGTAATTCAGCTGTCTGTTATTGTTCTTAATATTTATTACAACTATTACTTTGGAGATTTGTACTGAAGCATCAGTAGCTGTTCTGTTACACTGAGGTTTGTACTTAACTAGGTGTTGTTCCATGACTTTTAATGTAAACAAGGTTTGTAATTAAATAAAGTTCGTTATCCAAAAAAGACAGTTTGACCTGAATATTTTGGAGAAAGTAATCTTATCTGTTATTTCTCTACAATGTAGCATAACTAACGTAGAAATACTTGGAGGAACTGTAGCACACAAATGTGCTGTAGTAAAAAGTGCAACGTTTGGATGTAGATCGATTGTTTCATACCGTTCATATCTGTTAGTTTGTTATTGTGTGAAATTCTGTGGTGGAAAAAGTATTGAGATACTTTATAAGTAAAAGTACCACACAATAACACAAACAGGCAGTTGTATTCCAGCGGCTCCTGTGTCCTGCTTGGTAAAATTACTGTTTTTGTCAATGGAGTCTGGTAGTGAATCAAAACCTGCAGACAGATCAACATACCTCTCTTATTTAAGAATCGTAACCTTTGGATAATTAGCAAAAACCAAAACATGTCAACACTAATCTATGAAAAAAGGATTTATTTCAGACGATACAGTAAAGTTTTTACATTATTTTGTCTCCGCAGAGACACAAAATGTCTGCCGTGATGTCAGAACGTACGCCACTGTCAGAGTTTAAACACCCAAGAACAGAGTCCAACACTGGGAAGAGGCAACAGCAGGTTTAAGGTGGTTTCTGAGGGGTCGGGGACTGTGGTGGGTTTTCAGCTGGCAGCAGGGGGCAACGTCTTGCTGCAGAGTCGACCCAGCAGACCGGCCATCTGCAGCAGGGAGTTAACACCTTCTGTCACCCGCATGTGAGTGTAACCGATCTCCTGGAGGAAGAAAGAAAAAGGAAGGTTAAAGAAGCTGGAGTTAAGACAGCGTTAGCTTAGCCTAGCATAAAGACTGGAAGCAGAGGGAAATAGCTAGCCTTGCTCTGTCCAGCTATTAACTCTAACTGTTTTTCCAGACTTTTCTTTACTTCTGTTAATGTTCTGATCATTCCCGCTCAGTTTGACCACCTTCCTATTCTGATAGGTGAGGGGGCGGAGCCTGGGCCTCACCTTGATGAACTCCAGTTTGAGGTACTCGGCCATCTGGTAGGTCTTGGAGACCCTGAAAATGTTCCCGATAATGTCCTCAGGGGAGTAGCCCAGCGCCCACAGCTGCTCCACCACCTTGTAGGCCTCGTCGATGTTCCCTGCCACGCAGTGTCCCAGCATGCTTTTCACCAGCAGAGGGTGAGGCTCGTCGCACACCTTGAAGACGTTCTCGCTGTTGATGTAGCCGAAGCCGGAGTTGGTGGACTGCAGGTTGTTCAGCGCCTAGAAATACAAAAAACAGGAAGTCGGTAAAAGCAAAAACGACCACACGTCTCTGAGCTGAGATTCTTTAACTCCTCCTCCTCCTCACCTGTCTCATGTCTCCCTGGGCCGTGAAGATGACGGCCTCCAGCCCGTCGTCAGACACAGACAGACGCTCCTTCTCCACCACATCCTGCAGCCGGGCGAGGATCTGCCCGTCCGTCAGCTTGGAGTAACGCAGCACGGCACAGCGAGACTGGATCGGCTCGATGATTTTGTCAGAGGCGTTGCAGGCGAGAGCAAAGCGCGTCGTCTTCGAGTAGATCTCCATGATCCTCCTCAGGGCCTGCTGGGCTCCATCAGTCATGCTGGAAAGATGGAGGTGTTACTGTCAAGCAAAAGCAACAGTTATGATACTATATATATAACAAACAGGAAGTGAGATCACTCCTCACGTCTCACCTGTCAGCTTCGTCCAGGATGATGATCTTGTGTCGTCCTTTGGGCAGTGTGACTTTCTGCTGAGCAAACATTTTGATCTTGTTCCTCACCACGTCAATCCCCCTAAAAAACAACACCAGAATTTATTTATATTATTCATCAAATTCAGGTTTTTGTGTCTCTGATCATTCCCAGCATCAGTCTCACCTGTCATTTGAGGCGTTCAGCTCCAGCACGGCGTCCTTCATGGAGGCTCCCAGCAGCGCTCGGGCCAAACACAGGATGCTGGTTGTCTTTCCTGTGCCGGGAGGACCTGGATCACAACAGTCAGACACAGTTTTTCCTCATTAATAACAGCCTATTCCAGATTTGACAAGTCTAAGTGTAGTGGTCCAATGCGGTCTGTAAGTGGATCAAAAGCAGTGAAATCTCCCTTTATTGCTTTCATAAATAAAGTTATAACTGGTGTTACTGTCAACGGGCCAGATTAGACTTTGAGCATTAGGTTAAATACAATCTAAGTCCATTTAGAAGGAAGTTAATTGTTTTTAGACTTTTAAAGCTGCAGATTCCTGTTAATGGAGCTCCTTAAACACCGTGCAGTGTGTTGCTGAAAATGCGGACTAACTTTATTTTACCCTTCGGCAGCTCGCCGGAGAAGATAAAAACATTCTTAATTTCCTCCTTCGGATCTTTCTCCCTCCCTGTTTCTGTTCAAACTGACCAGCGATGATGATGTTGGGGACGTTTCCCTCTCTGGCGAACACCTCCAGCCGGCTCACCGTCTCCTCGTTCCCCACGATCTCGTTCAGCTTCAGCGGACGGTATTTCTCCACCCAGGGCAGCTCGTAGGCGCCGCCGGAGCTCTTAGACGAACCCTCCCCGGCATCTGTGTCAGTCTTCGGTCCGCTCTCTGCCGGTTTCTGCTCACGCTCAGGATCCACCATCTCCACGTCCATGTTGACGGCTGTCTCCTCTGCTCCGTCAGCCCGCGAACGGCACCGGAACTTTTTTCCCTCCCTAGCAACCACACGGTAGCAAGCTGACGCCTCATTGGCTGAGCATTTATTGGCGAGGGCGCTGATTGGTCGACAGCAATGTGCTGAAACCTCGCGATATTTACATCCACAACAGTTGAAAGACGCCATAAACAAACAACAAATAAACACACAGTTTATATTTTGAATTACAAATAATTCAGCTATGAGGAATTTGAACATTTTTTGTGTTTAGATTTACAATGGCAAAATGTACTACTGCTGTCATGTTCTTAATATTATTTGTTGTACTAACATCTATTTCTATATAAAGTCTATATACATGTATTATAATTATATAAATTGGTGTAATTTTTCTACATACATTTTTAACTCGGGGTTATCAAGGAAAGTCGCGGTTGACAAACCCGATGGTTAAGATGTCGGTAAGTTGAGTCGGTGTTAACTTAATCGAAGTTAGTGCGCATGCATAAAACGGCGTGCACCGTATCTCTCAGATGAAGAGCGCACGTTAATTCTTACACCTTACACGACACCAGGTTACTCCTGAAGTTACCCTGATAAGCCAGTGACCTCGCTTCGTAGTACAGGCCTCAGATTTCTTTAGTTTTCTTGTGTGTTCTGTTGCATTGGAGCACAAAGACATACAACACAACCACAAAGAGACACAAAACAACTACTTTTGTCTCTTTTTGCGTCTCTTGTGCTTTTAACTTCAGCTTTCCAATAATCCACTGTATATTTACTTGTAAATTCTGTTTGTTTATATTTTTGTTTATCGGAATGACGCCCTCTAGTGGAGACACAGGGTGACAGAGACTGACTCCGGAAGTCGTCATCGCCCTAGTCCGAACCACTTCCTACTTCCGCAAACACAGCTCCGTGCAGCTTCCCCGTTTATCGGTTGATCAATGCGGCGGTTGACTTCTGCCTTTCGTTTCCTGGCTCCGTTCAATATCCTCAACAGTTCCGACATTTATGAGTGATTGATTAAGCATCATGACGGCCAACAGCCGCTGTTCCGCCGCGAAGCCTCCGGGCCTGGAGACCCAGCGGCGGGAGATCGAGTCTCTGCTGCGGGAGTGTGAGCTCCGGGCTGGGGACAGTTGGTGAGAGTCCGCCCGCCACACACACACACACACAAACACACACACATACACACATACACATACATATAGAGGAGGAGACGGGGCTAACTGTTAGCATCACACGGTTACCTAACGGTTATTAACGGGTTTAACGGCAGAGGCAGGCCTTTGAAGTGTCGGTTTGACTTAGTTGGGGCAGTTTAACGGTTCGGTGTTGGGTGTTAGCCGCCGCTGCCGTGTTAGCTCCTGCTAGCCAGGCAGACGATGAACGGATCGTTAGCCGAGGATGCTAACATTAGCATGTCAACCAGCTGTAGAGAGACGTTCAGGGTCCGCTCGTAAAGCTTCCACTTTTGGTTTTATCAGAGCTGTGTTTGAGTGTTTAGATAAAGACTCGTGTGGATAGCAGTCCTCAGAAAGCGATAAGCCTCTGTTCATTAGCACCAAGTCATAGTTTCACATTTGATTCTCCTACAGTCCTGATTGAAGCGGAATTATTTTCACTTTCATTTGGTCTGGCTGTTGTTACCCAGTGGTGACAGGCTATCTATCTGCCCTGAAGTCTTAAAGCAACATTAAATTCACTTTAAATGTATGTAAATACCTTTAATTTGATTTGCAAGTCTCCGAGCTTGTCTTTTGGCTGCGGTATTTGGGCGGTAACATCAGGGATAAAATGTTTCTGTATGTGACTGTGAGCTGTCAGGAGATGTTTTATATCTATAAACTTAAAGTGGGATTGTTGTGACAGCTGACTGTATAACACAAGGAATCTCTCCCCACAAAGATGTATAAACTACAACAGTGGGTTCATGTGGATTTATTTTGTTTTATTTCTGTCATTGTGATGAGTAATTAACGCTGAAAACAACAGTTATTTAATAGTTTGATTGTTCAGTGTGTAAACTGTCAGAAAAAGTTATCACATCACATGAAACGTGTATTTGTTGTTAAATTACTAGCTAACTGACTAGTTAACTTCTGCTGTAGAGTCCTGGTTGGTTTCTGGTAAAATGATGAAGTTGTCAGGCAACTAAAAACACACTTTTGGAAATGATTCATTCTCAGAAAAATCCTAACAAGGGGAAACCCAGCGCATCATTTCACTTATCTGTATTTATAAAACAGGTGTTTACAGACAGTCCCCGCACCCAGCTTTACATTCATTTTGGCTTTTTAATTGTTTGTTTTCACTATACTACTAATGAAGATAATTTGTTAGTTGTAGCCCTAACATGGAGCTAGGTGATAAAATAATAATGATAATTATCACAATATAAGATAAAGACGTGATTTTCCTTGATAGAAACGTAACAAATGGTTGATAAATGTTTGAGTAATTTCCAGTCGCCCTGCCTGAGTGAAATGAAAAACATCTCTGACTGACTCTGAGCTCAAACACAAGTGTTGGTGTTTCCACTGAGGACAGACTGAAGCTGATGTGTGTTTTCACCTGGACGCCGTCAGTGGAAACCTGATCAGCTCCGTGACTGGGCAGGTTTCTGCTGTCGCCGCTTCCCAACTGTGTTTTGCCGTCATTTGGTTTTAGTTTCTGTTCACAGTCACGGTCAGAGTGCGTCAGGAACCCTGAACGTGTCAGGAAATTGACTTTACAGTCACTTACAATGTGATGACAAAAACCTGACGCAGGTTTTATGTGACGGTTTTGGTTGTTTGTTCTTTTTTGCTTTCAGACACATGTTCTTATCTTCATGCACAATTACAGGAAACCAGACACAGATAGAGAACAAGATGGACTGATAGACAGACTGTTAGTGGCAACAAAGAGGCCTGTTAGATTGTTATTCTTTTATAAGGTGGCAGGAGGCAAAATGGAGGCAAAGTGGTTATCTGTCAAACTGTAATAAAAGAATAACGAGAGCCAGAACCAGAACGAGGCTTTAAAAGCAGAAACTTGACGCAGACAGAAATATAACAACGAGGATGAAAACCAACAACAGACGGAGCGATCAGCTGAAATCAAAACTAAATCTGTTATTCTTATCAAACTGAGTTTCCATCATTAAACCTCCATGTAAATGAAAACACAGAGGTTTTGTTTGGAGCTCTCGATGCGTTCAAGTGCCGACCTTCAGCCGGTGGGAGAAGTGCCTTACATAAAACAGTCCAGTGACTCGTAGAGGAGGTGGAGGTGTTGGATTTGGTGAATGTTTGGACTCTGCTCTTTGTAAACAGTGGGCAGTTTTCGTCAGGGAATATGTCACTTTATATCACAGTTAGAGCTGAAAATAACCAACAATATTATTGATGAATTAATTTTCGTTTGAGTCAAAAAATCATGTTTTAATTAATACATGCACAAAATATCAAGTTTGAACTTTGAACCAAACTTTATTTATAAACGTATCAAGCTCCACAAAGAAGTGTCGTAATAATGTGTGTTTGTGTTTGTGTTGCAGGTACGTGGTGGAGCATCGCTGGTTCGAACAGTGGAAGGAGTTTGTGGAGACCGGAGACCAGAACTCGTCGTCCTTCCCAGGTCAGATCGACAACACAGAGCTGTTCGAAGGTCAGTAAACGCCTCGCCTGCTGCGCAAACAAAGACCTGTTTCCTCTTCCTCTTCACATCTGCTCTGACCTCTGACCTTGAAAGTTTGGATTATTTGAGGGTTGTGAGGAGTCAGTTCAATAAGAACCTCATACAACCCCGCCTCAAATTATCTGAACTGTCCCTTTAATTGTCTGACTAAAACAGACAAATCTTATCCAGGATCTGGATCGAGCTCTGAGACCCTGATCTCTGCAGCTCAAGGTTTAAAACGTTGCTCTGTCTTTTATAAACGTCTTTGATCAACGAAGCGTCTCCTGTTTTCAGATCTGGACTCGTATCACCTGAAGGAGCGTCTGGTGGAGAACGAGGACTTTGTGTTGGTGCCGGCCGAGGCCTGGCACAAGCTGCTGGCCTGGTACGGCATGGTGGACGGTCAGCCGCCGCTCGAACGCAAGGTAACACCTCCACGTCAGTCTGTCGAGTCTGAGCCGCACCTGCAGCTTCAGACACTTTAACAGCAGCTGTGTTTGTGTCTGTATCAGGTGGTGGACCTGCCCAGCACCCTGAAGGTGGAGGTTTACCCCGTCGAGATCTTCCTCTGTCTCCATAGCAACATGGAGAACGTCACCACCGCACAGTTCAGCCGCGCCGACAACATACGTGAGTCAGTCTGTGTGTGTTTGTCCATTAATCCAGAGTCGTCACTGAGATGTGATGAAGAGAAAACGCAGAGAAAATTAATGAAATAATTCAAAATGTTTCTTCAGACTGTCAGTTTTAAATAAAGTTTTTCAATAAATCCTGCTGCACTGATATCATCAACCAGACAGGAAGTCGAGGGCTGATTCATCTGAAGCGAAGTCGATTAGTTGATTAGTGGATTTTTTTCAACAGACAGGAAATTAATCAGCAGCTGTTTTGATAATCAATTAATTTTTTTAAACAGAAAAAATAGATATTTTGTATGTAAAAAAAGTTCAGTGTTTGAACAGCAGTGTTGTGAAATCGATATTTGTGCACACTGATCTGCAGTGGTATCATGTCAGGCCAGTAGGTGGCAACTTGATAAGTCTGCTGCACAAACACAGCTCAACCCCCCCGTTCTTCTTCTTCTGATCATGCACAGCTGTTAGACTGAACACACAACAGCTGTGCGTGGGGTGGGGCGGTGTCGTCACAGTTCACCAGAACTGTGTATTATGTTTCCACGGTGACGATCACGGTCTTTTCACACGCCACAAATAACGACACAAATAAAGATCACCACCGTGTGAAACACTCGCCTGCAAATATACATGAGCTGAAGCTCCACCACGGCAGGATCTGGACCTGCAGGTGGCATCTTCAGATTAGATTAGAACCTGGGTCCAAAAGTTTGTGTTTTCAGGCCCCAAAATGGCGTCGTCATGTGAACAAAAGGCCAAACTGCAACAGAGGTTTACTGTTTTATACACAAACTGTTGTCCTGTAAACAGGGCCTGAGATAGAGCTCAGAGTCAGAGCTTCATAATCCAAACAAGTATCACACAGACTGAAGATTATTTTGGTTCATCCTCTGAGTGTCACGAATGTCTGTGCCAACTTCCACGTTAATGCGTCTGTGATGTTCTGTAGCCTGAAACATTTCACTGAATACACAAATACATAATGTAAACGCTTCTATAAACATCAAGTAACAACCGATGTTTACCCAAAGAGGAAGACTCACTTCTCTTTAACTCTTGAATGTGTTTACTGTCGTCGTGTCTGCAGAGTCGATCCAGAGAGCGATGTGTCAGGCCTTCTCGGTGCCTCCAGGCTCCGAGTGTCGTCTGTGGATGAAGAGTTCGGACAGTAACTGTGAGCGTCTCAGGAACATCCATGTGAGCGTGCTGGACGCCTGTTTGAGCTCAGGGATGGTGAGAACAAACTCCTCAGCTCGTCCTCACTGACGCCATTTAACAACGCAGATATTAACATCGTCAGATCTGTAGATTAACTCAGTAACAGAGGGAGAATCTGACGCCTCCAATGAATCTACCTGTGTGTTTGTGTCAGACGGTGATCATGGAGACGAGGAACGCTGACGGCACCTGGCCGAGCTCCAGACCTCAGATCATGTGAGAAAACTCTTTAATCTCTCCTCTGTTTTCATTCTTCTCTTTCGTCCAGCCGTCCCTCCCACGTCTCTTCCTGTTCCACCTGTCTCTGTGGCCTTCACTGACATCACGTTGCTTTCAGTTTCGCTTCTTCTGAAAAACCTCTCCCTCTCCCTCTGCCTCGCCCTCTCCTGCTCCTCTTGCGTTTCCTCTCTGTTCTCTCTCGCTCTGATTTTCAGATTTAATCCTCCTCCTGTTTGGAGAAGCAGAGTCACAGCAGCTTCATGTTTGTCTGGAAATGATTTACACATGTTTAATGTTTAAAATATGCTTTGTCAGCCAGACAGAAGTTTATTCATCCACTGCATCATGTCCTGCTCAGTACATACAGGTGTCCCATCTGCTTTATTACTGTTTGTGTTGGAGAGGACCTGAGCTCTGAACACTGAAGGAACTCGAATCTCTAAATAAAACAACGAGTTGTTTAACAATGAAAATAAAAGCCCACTCCCCCTCAGCTGCTTCTGTCACCCAAGCTGCATTTATATCAGTGAGAGTAAAAAACATAAAGACCTCTCTGAGGGAGGATTAATCACAGGATTAGTTGTAGCTTGGTGTTCCTGATAAACTGTCCACTGAGTGTCCTGGTCCAGGAATCTTCTTAGAAATCAGAGGAAAAATACTCAGGTTTCTCCAGTCACTTTTTACATTTCTTTTTCTTCGTCTTCATTCCTACATCGCCTCCTGTTTTCCATCTGGACCTGAATCTGACCCATGTCCTCGTTTTCCAGGAGGAACTCTGTGGAGGATCAGGACTCGTACCGAGGACAACCTGGAGTCTGTGGCCTCACCAACCTGGGCAACACCTGCTTCATGAACTCTGCTCTGCAGGTCTGTACACACTAAACCTGAAGAGACCGATGAGAGAGATGGGTTTTGTTTGACTTGTTCCTGTTCTGGTTCTGATTCTGATGAGACCAGAAATCAAGCGTCATAAACAACAAGTGTACCATGATCAGCTGGACCTGCAGTGGTGTGTTCTGTAATAACAGTATGGCTGCTACAACAGGGCGATAAAATGATAACAATAATTATTGCAGTATAAATTTTATCAATATAATAGTTTTCTACCTCAGGTTTGTAAAATGTTCCACTGTTGGTCAATAATTGATTTTGTTTTGACCATAAAGAAAAGTTTAAAATCACAGTGAACTCATCCAGGAGTCGTCGTCCTCCCTGTATCTGACTGTTGTTACGCAGTAATTAATTTCACAGTGTCTCTGTGCTTCATGAAGTTCAGTTCTCTGCGTCGCTGCAGTCGACTGAATCATAAACACAGAAACTCGACGTGTACAGACAGAACTTTACTTCAGAGGACACACTGAGCAGATCTGGGTCGTGTACTTTCTCTAGTCTTGGATTATCAGACCTGTCCTCACTGCGCTGCAGAACGGTCTGACTGCAGTCAGTCTGCTGCAGAGGAAAAAACACACCGATTGTTTGTGTTTCTTCAAACCAATCACAGTCATCTTCAGGAAGGAGGGAAGATAATTACCTGGAAAGAAAACACCACAAAAATCTTTATCAGAACTTCCCATTTTCAGTGTGACGATTGCATCTTGTTGGTTGTTTGTAGAGACGTGGATTCAGAAAACGAACAGACAGGAAGCAGAAGAGAGGAGAATGTTCCCTCGTCCAATGAAGGTTTATACTCACGGTTAAGACTGCGTGATATGACGAAATAAAAACTTCTCTCGTTTCATATTATCTATTTATTTCACAGTGTTGTAAAATACACTGGTTACGTCAGTATTTTCTCATCGTGTGGATGACAGTTGTGATCTGACACACCACCTCATGGCTGCAGGCAGAAACCTGAAGACCAGCATGGAGAGGGAAGGTGAGACAGGGCTGCCTCTGCAGCATGGACGTCTGACACAGACCAGAACCGTTTTAAAGCAGCACAGTGTTTATTTCCTGGTTGCCGTACATGTGGCTTCTGAAGTTCTCTGACTAGATTTTAATTCAAGGTATCAAGGAATCGTGAAACCTGCCCGGTGCATAATTAACACCTGGTTGGTGTCGGTGTCCGTCCTCAGGTTTCACTGAAGGAACTCTGCCTCCGTTCCCTGTAAAACCATTAAACAAACATTCATTTCTACCTTTAAGTCATCAGGTATCAGGACCAGAATCTCTCCTCTGTCCACCCTAACACCTCCTCCCTCCCTCCTTCTCTGCAGTGTCTGAGTAACACCCCTCCCCTGACCGAGTACTTCCTGCAGAGCTCCTACCTGGAGGAGCTGAACTTCACCAACCCTCTGGGGATGAAGGGAGAGATCGCCGAGGCCTACGCCGACGTCATCAAACAGATGTGGTCGGGGAGACATTACTCTGTGGTGCCACGTGTCTTTAAGGTAACAGAAACATTAAACTGACGAGGGAACGACGATATACGGATGTTTCAGTTTCACCAAACACCCTGAAACAACAACGTATCCTGAGGCAGTTTCAGTACTTTTTAATTGATTAAGCCAACACGTAGCCTTGCTGAGCCTCTTCATGTTGGGTTGATATTTTTAAAGCTGTGGTGTCACAGATCAGAGACCAGTGAGGCTGAGTCTGTCAGATGAAACTCAGAACAGGAACAGAGGAGTGAAACTCCAAACCACAGAGGAGATACACCACCACTGAGATCTGAACACAGGCAGAGCTTCTGCTGCTTTCTGCACAGTTTAAAGAAAAACAGCATCAGAGCGTCTCCTCTGTGAAACCATCTGAGCTTCTGGACAATGAAGCCTGAAGTTTTCATGTCAGAGAGAAACAGGACAAATACACAGTAAAGCTGTTGAAATGTTTCCCTGGGACTGTTTGAGGATGGAGAACTAAAACTACTAAACTCTGCTGACAAAGCTTTGTCCTGCTTTCATACTTGATGAGGAAATTAGCACCAAATGGGGATTAATCCGCTGCTGAAAATAGTCCCCAACGAACCCACTGTTTCCTCCTTTTGTTTAAAACTACACTGAGCAGCTGTTTTAAGGAATTACTGATTCTTTTAAATGAAACTGTCTATTTGTGATGTATTTTTAAAGATTTACATCCAGGCTCCGTTCACTCTGTTGTTTTACAAACTCAGAGGAGGCTTTTAAAGAACAGTCAGACATTCCTTTCAGACAGGCATTTGGGTCTGACCTCGTGTTGCTCATGGATCTGTTTTATTGTTTTTACTTTTATTTAATATTTTTTCTTTTCGTGTCAGACCCTAAAGAGCTTTATAAATAAACTTTACTTACTTACCGTCCAGACGAGCGTTTTAGCTCCGTGTCAGAAGCACATCACATGACCCTTCACGTACACTGCATGCCGGTGTAAACAGGAAGTAGATTGTTGACTCTGCAGTTGGTTGCTTAGTTGCAGAAAATACAATGAGGAACAGCAACAATGAAAAGTAAGAACATAGCTGCACCGTAGCTGCCAGCAAACACACCAAGCTCAGCAACACTTGCAGAGGCTGAAATGAGTCACGTGGTCGTAGCCTGACCAATCAGGAAAGGATGCATTGTTACTGATAAGACCAATCAGGAAGTGAACGTTTGAGTTTTTAAACTTGAAACGAGGCCAGAAGTGAAACCTCCAGAGTAGAACTAGTTTAAACCTCAAATGTTTTAGTGTGGATGTATCCTCAGAGGGTCACATTTCTCCACACAAGTTCTGTCTGGGTGTGAGGAGTAAAGTTTTAGTGTGGATGAAGCTTCAAAAAAGCCAAGGTATCATGGAGTCTCAGTGACTATAACCGTGTGTTTTTGTGTTTGTGCAGACGAAGGTGGGTCACTTTGCGTCTCAGTTTCTGGGTTACCAGCAGCACGACAGTCAGGAGCTGCTGTCCTTCCTGCTGGACGGGCTGCACGAAGACCTGAACCGAGTCAAAAACAAAGAGTACATTGAACTACGAGACGCAGACGGACGACCTGACCAGGTGAGAGCTGCTCCAGCTTCACCTGAACTATAGCCAACACTCAGCTCAGTCCATAATGTGGTGTTAGTAGCATAAACATTCTGACGTTTCAGTCTCTTTTCTGTCTTTTTTACAACAAGCTCCAAACAAATCAAGCGACTGTTAAACGTTCTGATTGTTCACCCCACAGGAAGTGGCGGAGGAGGCGTGGCGTAACCACCGCCGGCGGAACGACTCGGTGATCGTCGACACGTTTCACGGCCTCTTCAAGTCCACGCTCGTCTGTCCCGAGTGCCACAAGGTCTCCGTGACCTTCGACCCCTTCTGCTACCTGAGCGTCCCACTTCCTGTCAGCAAGGAGCGCGTCATGGAGGTCTTCTTTGTCTCACTGGACCCTTACGCCAAACCTGTTCAGGTAACAGTTTTATTTTACTGTTGGAGATGTAAAAACTCTGCACTTCCAACATGATGATAAAAATGAATCAAATATTAAATGTTTGTGTGTCTGCAGCATCGAGTTGTGGTTCCTAAAGCAGGAAAAGTGTCCGACCTCTGCTCTGCTCTGTCAGAGATGACCAACGTACCTCCCACACAGGTCAGTGACGTTTACAGCTGATGTCGTGATGCAGATAATGTCCTATTATTCAGGATCAGACGGAAGGATTTCTGTCCACTGACGACCATACAGCCCTGAATTCTTGACACATCTTGGTCAGGAAGCTGGCAACACTACAAGTCTGACCCCTGACCAATCATCACTCACGTCCTTGTGTGTTGTCGGGTCGAGAAACACACTCTCAAGAGCCAAATTAACAGTCGTAGAGGGAGACGTCACACAAAACATAAAATGCGTGACTTTTCGTCAAGGTGTTGCAGGTTGTCCCAGACACCACACACCTGATTTTCCATTATATACAAGACCCTACACGACACACAGTCTGAGGGGAAATCAGCTTTTAGTTAGTTTAACCTTCAGAATACAGTGTGCATGTTTTAATTGAACTAACTGTCCTTATCGTTCATGTCTCTCTGTAGCTGTGTGTTGTTTTATTCTTAATCTAAATGCTCTGATACTTTTGTTCTTGTCATCACCTTTTGTCCCTTGAATCTTGTTCATTTTTGTTTTATTTGAAGTCTTGATGTGTGTTGTCTTTTATTGCGTAACTGTCACTTGTTGTATTATTTATACATCACTGTAAACAGAGCTCTCAGTTTGTTTCTCCTCTGTAAACCCACAGTCAGTGATCTGATGAGACAGAGGGAAGTTTAACTTCTCGAGTGTGTGTGTGTTTCAGATGGTGGTAGCTGATGTTTTCAACCATCGTTTCTACAAAATCTACACCACTGATGAATCTCTGAGCTGCATTCTGGACCGAGACGACATCTTCGTGTAAGTAACAACTAAAGTTTGTTTGCCTGAAAACTGAGGGTCTGTGCTTCATGATGATGAGCTTCACCGACCTGCCGTTTGACATGTTTGTGTTCAGGTACGAGCTGAGCGAGCTGAAGGAGCAGCAGGAGGAGCAGGTGCTGCTCGCGCTCTACCTGAGGGAGCGCTCTCACTACAGAGACTACGGCTCTGGCAGCAGCTCGTACGGCACGTCGCTGTTCGGACACCCGCTGCTGCTTGGCGTGCCGCGCAGCAGCTGCAGCCAGGAGGCGCTCTACAACCTGTTCCTGCAGCGGCTGGCGTCAGTAACACACACACACACACACACACGTTTTTTGCAGTGTTACTGAAGTTTTTTCAATAATTGATGTGATAAGTACAAAGATTCTAACGTTTTTAAACATCCTAGTTTATAAACTTGATTTAATAACGTGACAAATGAACAGAACACAAACAACAAATTAAATATCTTTCAGTTTTTATTTCTCTGATTCCACCAACAAGAACAAGGACATTTCAGCCAGACAATAAGCAGACTGACAACAGTCAACAAATATTTTAATGGTCATAAAAACATTTAGCAGTGTTTTTATGAAATTTGATTATTCCTTAATATCCTTTTGTATTTGAAACATTTTTACTCAATTACCATGTTTCAACCCTGTTGTGATGTATCACTCATATATATTTGTGTGTGTGTTTGTGAGCAGGCGCTATGTACGACCTCCTGACCCCTCTGAGGAGTTGGAAGAGGAGGAGGAGGAGGAGGAGGAAGATGATGATGAAGAGGAGCTGTACAAGACTCAGACCAACGGCATCAGTGACGGTAATGTCACCTCCTGCTGCCAAGCTTTGACATTAATAATATATAATGATCATACCTTTATTTGTATGGAACCTTTCATACATGAAATGCAGCTCAGTGCTTTACATTTACATTGGAAGTTTTAAAACAAGAGTAAACAAAGACGGCAAGAACAAATAAAACTTATGGTAAAGATACGTCTTAAGGTCTTTGGTAATTCTGTCCTAAACAATCAAGAGACCAGCGTTGGAAGATCTCAGGGCTTTCTGTGGTTGATTGAGTATTAATAAGTCAGAGATGGTCCTATGACATTAAGAGCATCGTAGGTAATTAAAGGACCTTCAAAGCAATTCTGAAAGAAACAGGAAGTCAGTGTAGGTCAGCAAAAGCAGGGGTGATGTGTCGGACAAGATATTTTAAGATGTCACTTTAGGCTCAGTAAAACAGTTTGAATATTTTCTGACATTTTAAAGTCCAGAGATGAACTGATAATGAAAATAACTGGTTGTCATGTCTCTGATTGGTCCTGTGTTGTTTCCTCAGATGAGCAGCAGGAGGATGCAGAGAAAGCCGGACCCTCTCAGACTGAGCCCTGCAGCGGTGATACATCAGCAAACAGCCAATCAGATGGCACCGATACCGCAGAGCCCCTCCCCGATCTCAACCACACGCAGCCCTCACTGGAACATGGCGACACAGAGACCAAGAACGGGTCCCAGAACCAGACCGAGCCCCTCTGCGACACCAACACCAACACCAACACCCCCAACTGCACTGATGGAGCGAGTCCCTGCAGGGACTCGAGCAGAACCACCGACACTGAAACCAGCTCAGAACCACCAGCAGAGGAAACGCTGCAGCCCAATGAGACCACAGAAGAGGAAAGAGAGGAAGACAAGCAGGAGGAGGCGTGTTCTCCCAGCCCGCCGGCCAACGAACAGCCGGCGAAGAGGAGAGCGGTTCGTAAGAGGAGGAAGTGTTTGTTCACCATCCAGGCGGTCAACTCCAACGGGACGACCGAGAGAGGGATGGGAGAGGGAGGGAGTGCCGTGTCCTTCAGTTGTAAGTCTGAACACACAAACACACACAGACTTCCTGTTTTAAGTGTTAAGATACCATGGTTACAAAGAGGATTTGCAGGTCAGAGGTTTCTGTGATACGACCGCAGACTCCTAAGAGTTACGAGATAAAAGACAGCATTCCCACTAAGATTTAAAACTATAGGATTCAAGAGACAATTAGGTGAAACAGCAGCAAAAATACCAATTAAACAATTCAGATTAAGAATAAAACAGAAAACGACATAATGTGATCCATAATCCTCAGTTTCAGGCGAAATATTCAGCTACAAAACAAAAACTGCAAGCAACAAATGTCATCTGTCATCACACCATTTCATCCTCACATCCCTGAACATAATGTGTTTAAAAAGCCGTATTGATCAGTAAGCCAGTGTCATTTTCATGTCATGGCAACAAGCTAACATCCCAGCCTAAAGTAGTCAGTAAAGTGGTTCCCACAAGGAGCATAGCAGCATTTGCTCAGATTGAGACATCAAGCCTTTGCTGTTAATTTCTTCATCTCGTGTCAGAGGGGATTTGTCAGTTGAACTTGACAATACTTTGAAACTTGTGATTCAGTATTATTCACTGGAGTCTGTTTTGCAGCATACTCCAGTTTTTTACATAAATGTCACATAGAAAGTTGATTATAATTCAACATCAAAGTTAGACGGTCCAACAATGACAGCAGGAACCACACTGTACTGCAGCAGCACTGAATTTGTTTTTTGAAATCTTTTACTTGTTAAAAAATAAAAACATTTCCAAGGTGCATTAACAGGTAAAGAAAGAGGATGATATTAATGTTTTTACAATGGGAAAAACAGCTCATGTTACCTACAGATTACATACTGTGGTGAGAAGGTGAATCTACCAGTTGGCTGCAGGACACTGACATCTGTATTATAATATCTACTGCATTGCTTTACAAACTGTATTTGGTTATGTTTTCCATTTCATTTAAATTTTCTTACCCTGGCACTGACTCACTCTGCAGCTCAGCCTTATGTGGCCATCGACTGGGACCCAGAAATGAAGAAGAGATTCTACAATGAAAATGAAGCTGAGGTCAGTGTGTGTATGTGTGTAAATGTATTGATATGCACACATTGTATTATGGACTCATAACCTCAGCCAAAGATCAGTTTTTTCAGGTTTAGGCAGAGTGCATTCAGTTTTACCCAAAGGACATTCAGTTTGCCAGTTGTATCATAAAAAACGTTAGAATACTAGTATGTGGTCAAAAATATGACAAAAATGTCATAGTATATTATGTCGTCCAAAAAGTGACAAAAATGTCATACTGTAGTATGTGGTCAAAAATATGACAAAAATGTCATAGTATAGTATGTTGTCAAAAAAGTGATGAAAATGTCATAGTATAGTACGTGGTCAAAAAAGTGACAAAAATGTCATACTATAATATGTCATCCAAAAAGTGATGAAAATGTCATAGTATAGTATGTCGTCAAAAATATGACAAAAATGTTATAGTATAGTATGTCGTCCAAAAAGTGATGAAAATGTCATAGTATAGTATGTGGTCAAAAAAGTGACAAAAATGTCATAGTATAGTATGTGGTCAAAAATATGACAAAAATGTCATACTGTAAGTATGTGGTCAAAAATATGACAAAAATGTCATAGTATAGTATGTGGTCAAAAAA